>NC_056746.1:1147557957-1147662957 GCF_019279795.1 Protopterus annectens
CAACAGTTGCATGTTTTGATGTGAAAGAGACTAAATTGCAATAGTTTTAAGAACAAGACAACTCCAAAAGCTTCACAGTCCAATTCGAAATAACTAACGCAATGTATTTTGAACTTCAAGTGCTTCATTGGAAAGTGTATGAACAAGGAAGAAGAGAGATTTATAAGCAATAGTTCTGAAAAACATGTTAGTAACTAGCCACATATTTTTCCTAATGAACAATATAACTACACATATCTCATTTCATGATAATGACGTATATTGCCAGTGGCTCTCTGTATAGTTAAGTTCCTAAAATATGGTCAAGTCACTCATGCTTTTTATGGTGATCATTTTCTCAAAGCTGCTGTGTAGGTTTAGTTTTGATTATTTTGACTTTTATTTTTAGTAATCCTCACCCATACAGCTAGCAGGTATCATCTTCTGAATGAGCATAGAATGTCTCCATTCACAGTTAAACTTCAGTTACTGTTCACCAAAGATCCTGAAAAATGGAGAACCCCTGTGCATCTGCTTTCTTGGCATTTGTAGATGGTGTTGAAAGAAATGTTGATGCCATGTGATGTTGTTTAAAACTCAGTTAAAGTATTTAATGAGATTTTGCGTACATTTCCCATATTGTCTATGATACTTTGCATTGTAGAGTATAAATAGTTATGTCACGCTTTTAAGGAGATATTGGCACATCATTTTATTAACTGAGAATGGTGAGATGATGTACTTTAACCTAGGCTATACTTTGTAAACCCATTTGAAGAAAATAATATAAGCACTGTCTTCTATTACATGTAGACAGTATTTTTAGATATATAAATATGTTAGGATGTAACAAAATGACACTGACATACAGGAATTTCAAATGATCTCAACAGCATTTGCAGTATATTTGAGAAGTAGGCTCCATAAAAGTAAAAAAAGACACTTTAGAATTTGAAATGTGTTAGTAAATTCTGGTACATCTAATATGAAACTGTGATGCTCTGGGGATGAACTAGATGGAGAGATGAATGATTTATTGAATGGTAAAGAACAATGTATCTATCAAATAAAAGACAAATAGAAATTATTCAGTATTCACTCTGAGGAAAAAGTATGGTTTACTCTGTGATTCAACAATTCCAGCAAACACAGCTGCCCAAACCTTTACAGATCTTTTTCTGTTTTTGTTATTAGGACACCTTCTTCTTCTTCCATTATATACTCTGCCAGTAGACTTTTCCCCCATAATGTATTTCTGCTCTTAGACTGCTGTATATTCAGCAGTTTCTTCATAATTGCACATCTTTTTCTCCTTTCACTTGTGTTCTATAGCAGCACTGGTCCTGATGACATCTGTCATGCATAAAGACACACACTTTTCGTAAAGTCACTATATCCTTTCATTATTTAAATTCTTACAGTCATGTAATTTCATTGTACCTCATTAGTGTTTTAGAGGAGAGACCCATGTATATAACAACTGGAGTGAGAAAATATACCAAACAGCAGATCAGAGCAAATATTATGACTGCCACTGAAAACAGCTGTACAATATGTGCATGTATGTAGACACAATCATGTGTGTGTGCACATATATATATATATATATATATATATATATATATATATATATATAGAGAGAGAGAGAGAGAGAGGCATACATACATATACATACTTATTATATTTGTTTACCTATGTTCAAGTATGCATTTACAAACAATAAACATGTATCTAGAATATGCAGAGATAATAACAGCTTCTCTATGTTATATCAAGTGCCTGTTCCCTCTTCACTTGTAAGAAGCAGGCCAGTCAAAACATCAACCCAATGAAGCTTATTAAACAAGCATTTTTTTTTTTGCTGGGGTGAGTCACCCCAAGACCCTCCATACCCCTTTATTTATATATAACAACTCCATGATCCAACAACTGTAGAAAAAAGGGGCAACACATACAGAAAGGGAGTCACTGCTAGTCTACAACTAGAAACCACATCAGCATCGATTTCCCATGGAAAAAGTAATCGGGGAATTCAACACCGAGGAATTGAACTCAAGGCACTTGTCCCCTTTACACTCATTGAATAGTAGGATGATGAAAGTAACATACATATGGCTCTAAACCCAGTGTGGAGTAATTTAAATGCATTTCACAAAATCTGAGAACAACCACCACCACTATTAGCCCTAAAATGAGAGTTCTTTTCTGCTGCCTTCTTTAGTCCCTTCTTCAGACCAGACCTCTCAGCTATCTCTATTTTGATAGCAATTCCCTATTTTCAGGTCTGATGTAGGATGTCCCTATTTTCAGGCTTGATTTATGCCTTCACGCAATTTTCTGAATGCACCTCATCACATGTGAATTTTGAAGATGTCTAGTACACAGAAAACCACTCTATGTGGCCAACATACTAGTGGCACCAATAATTTAAAGAAAGAGGACACATGTATTATACCTCTCTTTTTCAGAGGGAAAAATATATGGCGCTGGCAGAATTTTGCAGTACAGTTCATTAATGTCTATGGACTTTACACATCTCTAATAATGTGCTTATATTTTTCCTTCATTTTTGTCAAAATGTTTTGGAGGTGTATCCCACATTCCTACTGGAAGCAGGAAGAATTATATGCTATTTGATATTCAAATATTATGCTAATTAGATGTACAAATTTTTAGCTGGATGTTTCTGCTTTTCAAAGGCCTTTGCTCCTGTTTTCAATATCTGACTATTTTTTTTTTCTCTCTCTTCCTCACTTGGGCTTTTTTTTGTTTTCCAAACTATTTCTTTTTTTTTCTTTCAGGAACTTGTGGATATTATAGACCAATGCATGTCCCTATAGGCAATGGGCCACAACCACACCCCACTATGCTCCTTTTAGACTCCATTTAAATCTCTCACTAAGTTTGTAGATGATTGCAAGCTAGCAGTAGTCATTCAATCCCCAAATGACTTAGCCATCCTGCAGGAAGGTTTCTCCCAAATAAATAGCTGGTCCCAAAATCATGGACTGAAACTAAGAAATGCATTATTGTATCCCTGGGGAAGTTATCTATTCCAGTGAACTACCACATTAACAATACATCCCTAACAGCTAACCCAGTTTTGATCTAGGAATGTTATTGTTCCCCTTTATTCAGCCCTCATTAGGCCAATCATTGAATACAATGCCCCCTTTGGAGTTTATCTGTCCAGATACATGCAACTAGAACATCCATGGAGATACCTTACTAAAGGATACAAGGCCTAAGCAACATGCCC
The DNA here is from genome assembly GCF_019279795.1 of Protopterus annectens. NCBI lineage: Eukaryota > Metazoa > Chordata > Ceratodontiformes > Protopteridae > Protopterus > Protopterus annectens. Next base: position 1,147,561,196 of record NC_056746.1, read on the forward strand.
TGACTCCAAACCTTGTCACTATACACTGATTCCTGCACACTGGTAAGAGGTGACCTGTGTCTAGCATACAAGGTATCGGCTGACCCAATACTGATGGAATTATTCCACATCACCATCTCAAATGACATCAGACGTTCTCTGTCTAGGGATCTACACCTCTTCTGCAACATCAACAGAAAAATTTGGAGGAGCAGGTATATCTTACTGAGGATAACACTGCTCTGGAACAGACTCCCTGTCCACATAAAACAAAATTTATCCCAGTCCATATTCAAGCACATCTTGGATCTATGGATGGTAAACAGAAAATGTATCCCATGACTGCCCCCTGTACTGCTGAAGGACAGAGGTAGCTCCTAAATGCATTATTATCCCATGCATGGGTCTCCTCAAATTATCTATTGTATGATTCCCAGTTATTCTCAGTTATTCTTATTAGGGGTAATATATAATTATCAACCATGGGATTGGTAAGGCCAGTCTTTATCCAAATGAGATTGGTTAATTCGAGCACAAAAAGGGAAATTGTCTAGGCTTAGAATGGCCTGCAAGGGCAGATAGCCTAGTACTTACCTATGAATCTATAATGTTTTTCTTCTTTTTCTGGTTGCCTGTATATATCTTAGCTGTTTTGGGGCTGATCATCATTTTCATCATGCTACTCTTCCATGTGAAGGCGTTCATCTTCTCATTCTCTTGCTCAAGTCCTTAGCTATCTTTTGTTTTAGTTTCTTATAATTCTCTTCTTTTGTTTTCTCAACTGTATTCCAAACATGCAGGCCTAGGTATTTTGCCCTCATTTTATGCTTTATCTCTCCAAGAAAGTTACTTTCCTGATTTGTCCCTACACTAATCCACACCATCTTCCTCACATTACACTCATTTCTGCCACTCTGCTAAGTCTTCTACATGTTCTGTGACCTCCTTCCCTGCTATCTCTACATCATCTGCTAGCGTCTTTGAATAGACAGAATCCCAATTATCCTCGTCCTTCTATTTCAGTTATCCCGGACTCCCCCCTCACCTTCTGCTGCCAATCTCATCATGAACTTGTGTGAAAAAAGTTGGCATCCCGGGATTGTTTTCTTCCTTATAGGTACCCCCGTTATAGCCCCTCTTTACTTGGATTATAATTTTATGTAACCCTCTTACACAACCCAATGATCTTTCTTTAACACCCATGCCCTCCATACCTACCCACAGGAAAAAAGTTCTGTGAAATCGGTTATTTCTTAATGTCAAAAATATGATTCCTGGTCTCTCTATGCCCGTTATTTCACAACATTTGATGAGTCTTAGTAGCCACCGTCATTTTTCTACAGGTGATCATCTCGGTAAAACCCTCATAGGCCTTTATGCACAAGTGTGGGTACCAAGCTTTCTAACCTAGCTGCTAATAATTTTTACTAAGGTTTTGACCAGCTTGAATATCCTTTCTTCTCTTGTAACTATTCCTCTGTTGGTATTCAACAGACATTCTTTATATTCATAACTGTGGAACTTGAACCGCACTTGCCTGAGGGTCCCCTAGATCTTTCCTTCTACCTGCCCTGTGTGGTCTCTCAGTTGCTCCATCCCACTGCTTTGGGTATCCCAGGGCTTTCAGGATGCATTCTTAGATCTATTCAATCTATTTCATCTTTTCTAAGCTATTCTCTAATTCTGACCAGCATCATGTTATCCCACCTTCCAGGTCATCTAGCTTTTCTTTCACATTTTCATATCCAGTTTCAATGATGCTCACCATTTTTTATAAACAATTTTTATTTGTTAAACTTCACCCCATATATTATTTTTCCAAAACAAGTCACATGACTCCATCACATCACATTAAACAGACAATTAATATTATTAGTCAAGCCTTTTCATGGTAAACTGACAAATTCCATATTGCTTTCTGCTGTTTTTTCCCACCTCTACCCTGCTAGCCCAGTTCTAATGAACTTCTTGTTACTTTGCATTCCTTTCTATCCATCAAATCTAGCTTTTCTCATATCACATTTAATACACACTTCCCATTTTCGTATGTATTATTCTTGGCTCATATCTATTACTGCTCTGCTCTTTTTTCCCAATATCCTCCATCATCTGTATTACTTCTAGGATTGTCAGTCTCAGTCTTCTTTTCCACTTCCTAGAAATAGCTTTTTTGACTGCAGTCATGAGCAATGTAAATAAGGTCTTAGTGTGAGTTGGTATCCACAGATTTGGATCCCAGTTTAGTAGCACTACCTCCCAATTTAAATTATAACCTTGCCTGCTCATTTTTTGTACAAGTTCCTGCATTCCTCTTTTCAAAGCCTGCAGTTTCTCACAGTCCCAATAATATACTGCTAAATGCCTAACTACCCAGAGTTTCACATCTCTAATAATTGAATCTCTCAGGACAAATATTTTACTAAGCCTTTTTAGCATATGAAAATATTTATGAAGATACTTCTATGCAAAAATACAGAAGTTTCTAGACTTTGTGGCTTATCTAGGGGCTTTGCATATCATTTACAAGTATTCTCCCAATACTTGTGTATTGTGCAACTTACCACAGCTCTCCCTCAGCTTATTTTCCTAGCTTTTGAGATCATCTATTGATATTCTCTACTTTATTCTTATTAACTCATATTCGACGCATTTTCTTTTCTGGATTCTACTAGTAATTCATATGAATTTAGCCTTTCCCCCTTTCCTGCTAATTTCACTGACCCTTGCTTATAGTGTTACAAAAACTCAGCCTTTTTTCTCCAATCGACATTCCTTTTTTGTTTCTTCCCAATATTTTAATTTACCACTCTTTATCATCTGTTCCCAATACCTTGTTTCTTTTCTAAGTTCTCTTCAAATATTCACTGTTGTCTGCTGCTTCCTGCACCCGCTTTTCATGTTCCACCTCTATTGGTACAAGTTCTTTTAGTTCATAGGTAGGTACTAGGCTACTGGCCCTAGGGCCAATACAAGCCTTGTCAAAAAGATACCCTGGCTTTCACCACCAAAGATAATTATTTTCCTGTGCCCCTGTCTAGCAGAGCCACAGAGGTGATCCCTGGGGTGAATTTCCTATTTCTCATTCAATCATCATGATTTGTCTTGAAGAGTGCTAATGAGGAGCTTTATTTGATATAGATAGATAGTTTGTTCCAGAGTATGGGAAGTCTCAGGACAGGAACCTATCCCTCCAGCATGTTCTGTTTACTGTAGTGACAAGGTTTAGGTCCCTAGAGCATGTAGCTCAGAGGGATTGGGATTTCTTTAAGTGGAGCATGTCCAACAGCTCTGGGTTTGACATAGTTTTGTATGTTAGGCAGAGATTGCCTCTGAGTAGTCGATATGTGACAGAGTAAAACTGGAGTTTTTTGAGACTGACTGCGTAGGGCATCTGATTGAGGCCGGTAATCCTCTTTGTGAGGTATTTCTGAGGCCTTTCCAGTTGTTGTAGATGTCTTGTGAGGTACATACCAAAAGGGGTGTTGTACTCTATAATGGGTCTAATGAGTGACAAGTAGGGGGGAACAATGACCTCATTTTTCCTGGATGAGAAACTTTTGTGATGAGGTGTGCCATATAGAAGGATTTCCTGACTACTGTGGCGATGTGGTTATCAAAGAAGAGACTAATGTCCACCTGTGTCCCAAGGTCTCATCACATTTTCGGTGTTAAGTAGACTACCACCTATGTGGTAGCTCATGGGTACAGAGCTTTTACCAACGGGAATGACAATGCACTTTTTGGCATTGAGCTTGAGCCCATGGCTTTGACACCAGGTATCTGTCTCCGTGAGGCCCTTTTGTAGGATGTCCACATCGTTAGGAGTTTTGATTGTGGCTTCTAGTTTGCAGTCATCTATGAACTTCATTAGCCAAAGATCTTCTGTGTTAGCCTGTACTTCAGAAAAGTAGATACCAAACAGGAGAGGATGCAGGACCGAACCCTGTGGTACTCCAATTGTCATTGGTCTGAAGCTGGATTTGGTGTCTGCTACTTTCACAGTGTGGGTTCTGTCAGTGACCCAGCTAGCAACCTGTCTTGTGACATAGGGATTTATACCTAGTTTAGTGAGTTTATCTATAAGACTTATGACTTTATTTTCCTGCCTTTTTATTGCATTCAGAAGTGAGTTGTGGGCATATGATCCTAGTAGTCTTGTCTCATCTTATCCTTCTATATGCTCTGCTTCCAAATGATATTCATTCTTTTTATATGTTCTTCAAGATGCTCCTCAGTAGTCAATAGTCTGGTTCCATTTCTGTAACATTATCTTCCAGTCATGTTAAAGCTGATTGTTGCTATGCTACTGTTTGCTTAAGCAATGCTGTATCATGCATCACTCATGCATTTCCAGCATTCCATGCAGTCTTTCTTCCATACTTTTAGGGTATGTTGGCCTAGTTTGCTGGCATTGTATTTTGCATTTGCCATGCCTCTATTCTTTTGTTTATTTTGGTGTTTGCCAGTAATTTTACTTGCTTCCCTCAGGGGCTTCCTTGGAGCTCCAGGATCTTGTAGTCATCTTACTCCTACGTGGATAATCTCCCATTTTGCCAGTGGCAGATACTCTCAGCATGCACTGCAGCCATGTTTGTTATGGACTGCAATACTTGCAAGGAGGACTCAGTTTGAGAAGTACTCGTATAACAATCCATGAGATTATCTTTTTCTCATATAACAGCAGCAGATCTAAGATTCTTCTCAAGTGACTTACAATGCAAGCTAATGCCTTTTATTACATCTAACATGATCACACTCTTAGGTGGTTAGCCACAGATATGCTTTTCTTAGAATGTGTTCCATTTGGGCTCCCCATCAAAATCTGTACTTTTAGTGTCATTTTCAATGTGCAGTCTAGTTTTCTTCTTTGTTTTGTTGCATTGTATTGATTGTATTTAGCCTCCATGCAGTCTAACATGTAATTTCCAGTCTTCAGAGTGGCCCTTCAGTGTCTTATCCCCTCCCTTTATATCTGTTTCTTATTTCTTGAACCCATATTCATACATATACATACACATATACACAAACACACACATATACTGATAACCCAGTCATGGCCTTGCACCTCCATGTTTTTGTAACTGCCTCAAGTATTATTTAAAGCCTTCTCCTCTGCACTCTAGCTCAAAAAGCATGTTAGCCAGACTGCAGGTACTAAACCTCACCACTTCTTATTTGTTGATGGCTTTAATTCTTTCACTTCCCTTTCTCTTGTGACTTGGTGCTGCTCTTATTCTTGTTTGATCATTGTGGATCTCTACCTGAAGGCTGTGGGTGCCTCACTGTTCTCTTATTAATGGACAGATGCACACTCTTTGCCTAAGTAGGGTGTGTGTAGGATCTGATAACTTGAAGCAAAATAAACACAGAACTGATATTCTCATTTACTGTAAGTAAAACTTATGTTCTATTAGGCAACATGTTGGCTCAGTCGATAAGCTTTCTGGCTCACAGTGCAAAGCTCGGGGTTCAGTCCTGAGTTTGTATGTTGTCTGCATGGTATTCTTCTGAGTATTCTGGTCTCCTCCTACCTACCAAAAATACTTGTCAACTAACTGCCCTTTCTATGCTCTGCACATATAAAACATTTACCATTGCCTCTGTTGTTTTGTTCACTATTAAAGTAGGTCCAAGAAGGACCTATTCATATATCCAGTTAGCAAATAAGTACATAAATCCTACTGTTTCAAAACCCTTTCAAAATGTAGCATCACTCATAATAAAACACTGAGTTCTCAAAGCCATTGTAATGTTTTACTGTTATCTTTATACAGCTAAGACGCTTTTTGTCTTGAAGTCTGTATTTTGCAATGTCTGAACAGACCCGAGTTCTAATTTCCAGGAGTCAAGGAGATCTTAGTCTCTGTTTTATACTGAAAAATGTCTACAGATGTTTAGACTGATGGAACACTGCTCTAGACAGATTACAAAAAGAACAAAAAGATTTTTTTTTGTAAAAAATATAAATAACCCCATTACATCAGAACTTTCTTCCAGGTCATTTCTAAAAACAAACTCTGAAGTCTGGCCCTTGCAGCAGCGGAGCCGCTAGTAGTGCGTCAGCAGGAAAAGCCGTCTCAGCCTTGCTGTTATGTAGGAATCAGATAATGCAGCACTATGGAACATAGTGCCGAAAGCTGAACAGCCTATCAGATGCAAACGTTCAAAAACAGGCTATTAAAATAAATAACAAAAATAAGAAAGGCAGCTGGGTTTTAGAGGGTGTCAGTAAGCAGACCCACTGCGCCACCCAGTCGGCCTCCTGCTAGAGGATGGAAAGGCAAGGGGTGGTTCATAATATACACAGCTACACAAACGCACACAAATAATAAACACATGTAAAACTTGTTATTTTTCTGACTTGTTTGCAAACTCAAATTCAAAGCATTTAAAAAATCTAAAAAAGGGTCAAAGCAAGATGCACTCAGACAAGCATTCCTGTCTCTTTACTAACACATAGGCATCGGGAATTGTTGGAGAACCTTTCTGGTCTTATTTTTTTCTGCTGATGAGACAGCTTTTTATTTTCTCCACACCATTTAATTACTTCAGCCCTCTTCCATGACAGCTTCACATATTAGATAACCTTAGTAATTTCTAAAGTGTTATGTGACAAGTTCCTTTCTGAGAAATGAAGACTAGTAAGTTGTGGTTAATGTGTGTCCTACACCACCCTAGAGAGAAAATTAACCCCTTGGTAGGAATTACATTTTTACTTTGCAAAAACGCTATTCATATACTAAATGACTGATTCTGACTGTATCCTTATTTTTCTTAGAGGGGCTACACACTATACCCACATGAAGTGGAGAGTGCTGGATAGATGCAGCATGAAACCAATCTCTATTGCTTCTTGAAATAAGGGAATGGTGAGTGATAAATGAGAAATACATAAGGTGATGAGAGCAAAATGTCAGTGAAGGCTAATGTTTAGATTATGCACCTCACAGTTGATTTATTCACATCTGAAATACATTTTTATGATTGCTTGTGTTTTCTGAAAGCCATTTTACACTACAGTAGATCATCCTACTAGTTCAGGACTATCTGACCATTCTGTTTCCATTTTACCCCTTGTCTTAACTGGTGAATCCTCCTGCTGGATCAGGATTACCTTACTTCGCTTCCATTTTTTCCTTCTTCCCCTAAACAACCTTCTCACAACACATGATAATAACCCCTCTCTTTTTTATTCTTCACATTTCATGTCATAAATGACCCTGTTCTCCTTCTGTCTGCTGAGCCCATGTCACTAAACCAGCTCTCTTCTAAGAGCCCACTCACTAACCTAGTCCTCATTTCCAAGTTACTGTGTACTTCTTAAACCTTATGTCACTAACCTAGCTGTTATTGTCCATGTCACCCACCAAGCATGGTTCCCCCATTCTTTAGAGACCATGTCACTAACCCAGCTTTCTTCCCTGACTCATCACAGCCAACATCACTAACCTAGCTTTCTCTTCCATTCCTCAGAGCTCAGGTCACTAACAAAACACTGTTTCTACACTCCACGTGTCATTAAGTCACCCAGGTTTTCCACTGTTTTCTCTGTCTGACACAACAATACAACATTTTTTCTCTCTTTTTTCAAAAGGATCATTGGATTTAGATTGATCTCAGAACAACCTAAATCCCCTATCTGTAATCTGCTTTTCCTGGAACGACCCTTACCAGGCAGGCATAAATTAATTTCGTCTCTCAGTAATTATGAGCTCTGTTTGCAAAGCAATAATGTCACACTACCTTACCATACCTTATGTTATCTCAATAGTCCCCTACATTAAGTATGTAGGCTTTATTAATATATGCTAATGACTGTTGCACATCTGTATCACAATGCAACAATCATTCCAAAATTATGCCTTTTAAAATACTTTTCATTGGTCAGCAACACAAGTGGATATGTAAATGTTAAGCTGTACATGTATTATAGCAATAACCCACGCCTGGGTGTGGGTAATGCTGGATTTACCCACGGTTGGCGCCCTCGGGACCAAACAAAGCCAACCGTGGGTAAATACAGCATTACCCACACCCAGAAGTGGGTTATTGCTATTATACCATGACATTATTTAAGAAAATAAACTATTACTTTTCTTAAATAATGGCATAGTATAATTCCTGTTTACTGCCCTTCCGCAGATGTCTGGCATCCGTGGCAGTTCTGATGTACTGCGCGCCTGCGCAGTACATCAGAGCTGTGGGCAAAAGCAATGGAGAAAGCAAGATCTCCGTTGCTTTTTATTTAAGCTATGTTAAATGGGTTTAACATAGCGAGACAGTTTTAAAATAAGCAACGGAGATGTCCGTTGCTTATTTTAAAACTGTCTCGCTATGTTAAACCCATTTAACATAGCGAAACAGTAAAAAAAGCAACGGAGATCTTGCTTTCTTCGTTGCTTTTTTTTAAAAACCTGTCTCGCTATGTTAAATGGGTTTAGCATAGCGAGACAGCTTTAAAATAAGCAACGGAGATCTCCGTTGCTTATTTTAAAGCTGTCTCGCTATGTTAAACCCATTTAACATAGCAAGACAGTGTTTTAAAAGTAGAGTTATACTAATGGAAAAAAGTCCGGGCGACCGGACCTTTTTCCATTAGTATAACTCGATTTACAATGTGCACGCTGGCCAATCAGCGTGCACGTTTTGGGGGGGGTCATGGTATAATACTATTTATTTTATTGATTTGACATTTGTTTACCGGGGTGTTCTGACTGGGTCCAAAGAACCCGTTTTCAGCAGAGGCCCGGGGAGAAAAGCTCCACATACAGTACAATACAAATACAGTATAATCCAATACAATAAAGATTACATTAGAAATACTATACAAAAATAAGTGGAAAGAACAAACTGCTACAAGATTTTGTAATATATTACTACACATCTAAACAGTTATATACAATTAAAACATTACAGACGATAATAGTCACTCTCATCATACATGATGTAGAAATAGCAGCCAGAATGTCAGTGATGCAGACATGTAGTGAGAGAGAGAGTCTAGAAGCAATAAAGCCTAAGCAGCAGCTTAAGGATATGGTATAGAAGCAGAGAAGGAGTTAGAAGAGCTTTAGGATCTTGCAGTTTGTGAGGGATTGAAATGTGAAAGAAGAGGAAAACCCGAGCATTAGGCAGGCTTTATGTAGGAGAAGAGCCATGTATTTTTGAGATGATTTTTTAAAGAGGCTTTGAAATGGATTAGGCCAGGAATAAACCTGGTAGCTAGAGGTAATGAATTCCAATGTATAGAGACAGATACAGAGGATGGCTACAGAGAATGACCAGGTTTTCTTGTGGGTTTTGAGACAGATAAGAGATTTTTGTCTTCTGATCATAGGGATCAATTTGGTGTGTAAGGTGTGACTAGACTGCCTAGTGCAGGGCAGGCAGTAGGCTTGAAAATAAGGTTGTGCAAGGTGGATAGCTGAATAAAGGCAAGTTTGTTGGGTAGTTCAAGCCAGTTTAATTCTAGTAGTGGTTTACAGTGGTGTGTAGAGTTTGTGGCAAACTTTGCAACTTTGTTGTAGCACTGTTCCAACTTGCTTAGGGTAGAATTTTGTACATTAGTTAAGATAGGGGCACCATACAGAAGAGAGGGAAGTAAAAATGTTTTTGCAAGGGTAGTTTTGGTTGCTGCAGTAAAAAAAAAATGTTTGTTTCTATATGAGAGTCCCAGTTTTTGATGAGTTTTTAAATTTTGCTGTATGTGGGGGTCAAATCAAAGTTTATTGTCAATGATAACACCTAGAAGTTTGGTTTCCTGCACTATTTCTATGGCAGTGTTGTCAGATGTAAGTATGTTGAAATGATCGGTGACAGGGGAGGTCTTTTGGGGATGAAAGAGTACTAGTTTTGTCTTCTTTGGATTAAGAAAGAGTTGGGCATTTCTTAGCCAGGATTCAACTGCTGTACAGGACTGTTGAGTTTTTGAGAGTAGTTCTGGTAATGATTGAGCAGTGCAGCTTATGGTGGAATCATAAGCATATTGAATGAGGGTCCCAGGGTGAGAGGCAGTGTGAAGGTTGTTTGTGAAAATGTTGAAGAGTAAGGGTCCTAGGATGGAGTCATGGGGGAATCCAGTAGGGTTGTGGAGAAAGGGTGAGAGTTTGTTGGATAATTTCACTGCTTGTTTGCAATCCTTGAGGTGGCTCTGAAACCATTTTACTGTGTTATGTGAGAAGCCTAAGTTAGACAGTGTGTTCAAAAGTAAGGGGTGAGACACTGTGTCAAAGGCCTTTGAAGAGATCAAGGAATACTGAGGCTGTATAGCATCCTGTGTCCCTGGCCTTGTTCACGGTATCTGTAAAAGATAATAGGGCTGTAGCTTTGCAGTGGCTAGGTCGGAAGCCATGTTGGATTTTTGTTAAAAGATTGTTTTGCAATAGATATTGCATTACCTGCTGATGGATACCACTTTCTCATATTTTGGATATGGGTGACAAAGATGGACATAGGATGGAAATTGGATGGATCAAAAGAGTTGCCTCCTTTGCAGATGGGGGTGATGTGAGGTGATGTCGTAGGAACTTCTGATTCAGATAAAGACCTATTTATAAGGATACTGATTGGGTAGGCAACTGAGTTAGCAGCCAGTTTGAGGTAGTATGGGGGGAGATTGTCAGCTGAAGAAGACCAGGGTTTTAGTTTTTGTAGCAGTTTCTTAATGGTGTCAGTGGGTATGGGCTGAAATGAGAATGGGGTTTGTATGACATTTTGTTGAGTATAGGGGCTAGTAATGACAGGGTTAGAACCAGTTGATGGCCTGGGGTCGGTGTCTGAATAGGTTGAAGGGTGGGGGGGGGGTCCAGCATTAGGAGTGTTAGCTAGTAGGTCTGAAACTGATTTTATGAAGTACTTATTAAAGTTTTCGGCTATTTGTGATGGAGGGGTATCAGGTGATAGGGTGTGCTCTCCATTTCTTCCAGGGTTAAGTAGAGAAGATATGGAGTGCTAAAATTTACTGGGGTTGATTTTATGCTGGAACTGAAGCTTGGAATAATATGACTTCTTATCTCCGTTGATTAGTTTTGTCACTTTATGTAGTGTTTTGAAATGAACATGATTTTATTAATTCTTGTTTTATTTCCAGGTTGTCCCTTTGCTTCATCAGGTGTTTACATTCCTTAGAGAGCCCTGGTGCTGAGTTCTTTTTGATTCTTTTCATACAAATGGGAGCTCGTGTATTATGTATGTGAAGGAAAGTGTTATTAAAGTATAGTACAGCATCATTAAGGGGTAGTTGTTTAAGGGGTGTCCAGTCTATTTCCTGTAGGAGATTGTTGAATTTATGCTGACAAAAATTAATTGAGTTCCTAACTGATTTTACAGTGTGTACTTTTAGTTGTTGGGAGTTTGTTCTAAGGGAGTAAGCTGGTAGATGATCGCTCAGGGAGCTAGGCAGTGTACCAGAAGAGTGGTAATTAGCAGGGTGGGTAATAGAATCCAGTCTAAGGTGTATCTTGTTGGAGCATTGATAAGCTGAGAAAAAACATACAGATTTATACTATTTGTGGGGGAGTCGTAAGCTATGGTTTGCCAATTTATATTTACGTCTCCTAAGATTATTGTTTCAATGTTTATTGTTTGGGATGTCTAGGATAAAATATTTTCCAACACTGGTATATTGTTACCTGGTGGGATATATATATATATATATATATATATATATATATATATATATATATATATATATATATATTACTATTATGCAAATTATTTTTTGATATATTAAGGTTCAAAAAAGAGATTAGTACCTCAGCATTGGAAAAGATGGCTATATTACTGGTACAGGGTGTGATGTTGAGTGTAGAGGGATATAGACGTGCTATCCCCCCCCTTTTTTTAGATCTATCTCTTCTGGTTATTGCAAAGTTCGGCGGTATTATTTCTGAGTCTTATACATTGGGATGTAGCCATGTTTCAGTAAGAGCTAGAATGTCAGGCATACCTCTCAATGTCTTACAGTAAAAAATCTGGACAAAGCCATAAAAAAGTGGTACAAATAGGGACAATTTTGAAATATTTCTCTTACAGACTTAGAAAGTTCATAGAATAATTAGCATGAATTTTCTGAAGGGTATGAAGTCTAAAACTCAAATGTCTATCATTTTCTAATTTCAGTCTTTAATGATTTGCCACTAATTTGTCAGAAAGCCACAATTTTATGAAAAACGGACCAAAAATATAAGGCAAAAATCTGGACATTCTGTGAAAATCTGTACAGTTGAGAGGTATGATATTGGGTTTATTTTGATTAATCAGGGCATGCAGTGGGGCTATTTTATTACATATACTTCTAAGGTTAAGTTTAAGTATGTTTAAGTCTTTGGGGTTTACTCTTGTAGTTAGGATTAGAGGGTGGGCCAGGGTTAGGATGTATGTCTCCACATTTGTGTAGATAGGTAATGAGGAATCCATACCATGGGAAGTGTTTTTTATTCCTAGGTGAGTGTACTGGTGTCAAGTGCAGTTTCACAGGAGGTGAGGAGGCCAGTCTGTGGCTTGAATAGAATGGGAAGGTATAGGGAAAAAGCTGGGAGGAGATATGTAAGAAGCTGTGTTGTTTATTGGGGAGAGGGTTAGAAGAGGTTGTTGATGTGTATTGGTGTGTGGGGGTATGCAAAGATATAGCTGTAGTGAGGTTGAGAATCAAGAGTAAAGAAGCTAGGCAAGTTAGGAGGAGCATGTCAACTATAAAAGTGGATTTAAAAATAGTAAACGTGGAATATGTGTGTTTGAATGTAGTACAGGTGTAAATAAAGACTGTTATGTGATATGTCTGCAACTGAAGGTAAGGTTGGAATGTCTTGACTTCAGAGTGGGCTTTGATAATGTGGTTAGGTGTTTTACCTTGCAGTTTGTGATAAGGATGGGTAGGGTTGATATGATTGGTCAGCAGTAAAATTATGGTGCAATGCTAGTTTGTGTGTATAGTAGAAGAGAAGGTGGTAAGCCTGGAGTTAATTTAAAATAGTTTGAGGTGGTGATTTTATTGTGATGGTAGAGAAGAGCAAGATGCAAAAAACGTATATTAGTGGGCACGTGAGTTCAAGGGGATGGATGTAAGGGAGAGCAGATAAGTTTGGCTAAATAAAAGAAAGTAAGTTGTGCATGAAACGTGGGTGTGGACAAGGTTGGGTTGTATGTAACTGTATCATAGGAATGAGGGAGAGTGGTTTGCTTAGGATACGAGTAGAGGTGCTGGGGGAGGGTGGGATATTGGGGAAGGGCAGGGGAGCGGAGTGAGTGGAGCAAACGGAGTGGGAAGAACCCCCCCCAGATGGTTTACCACCATAAACAATCAGTGAGGTAGGATGGTCATGGATACAAAAGACAAGTTGTCTGAACTCTAAATACTTGTCTCAAGTCACAGCATCTAATTTTATATTTATGGGCTTTTCAATGTCTTTCCAGGGATATGCTACACTGATAAGAGTGAAATATGCTGAAGTGTTAATGTAGCTTCAGCTTTAGCAATAAAAAGGCCTATGAGTGTGGGTGAATGAGTAGGGGATGGGGATATCCTTCCAGCAGGTTCAACACTACAAAACAATGCACACTAGACTGAACAAATTAAGTTATCTGCATACTGCCTTACATAGATTTAACTTTATTTGTTGCTTGTGTACTTCTTGCCAACTGCAGGTGAAATTCAGCTGTGCAAGGTCTTTAGCTAGTGTGATATGATAAATCTGAGTACTGCTGCTGCAGAAGGTATATATGCTTGTTTCGGGTTTATATCATAAAGTCAAACACTGATAATGTCAAATACCACAACATCGAACTGAAAACACCGAAGTATAAGAAGCTCAAAAACGCAAAACTGCAAAGATTGGAACTCCGAATGGTCATAGTTGACCCTTCTGTACCCTGTTTGTCTCCACTGTGGTGTTATCTCGGAGTTGGTATATTTAAATGGGGGGGGGTGTGGGGGGCACAGCCCCCCACATTGGGGGAAGTAATACTGTGAAGTGTTTGTGTGTTGTTATGTTGTTGTATGGGTGTGAAGCTGGCCGACCGTTGCTATTTGGAGTTCTGTTTTTCGATGTTTTCAGTTTTTGGAGTACTAACGTTTCGAGGTTTGCAGTTCGATGTTGTGGTATTTGGTGTTTTCACATTTCAGTATATGATATGGACCCCTTGTTTCACTGAGAGAGAGAGAGAGAGAGACAAAAAGTTAAGGATTTCCTGATTGTTGAACTAGTTAGGTACAGTACTATTTGTCTATACTCGTCCATCTTAAGTAATATTTGGCAAACAAGAGTAGTGCACTATATTTCACAGTTTTGCATTTCATTTTTCTAACCTTTAAACAGGACAATAAGCATACAGGAGATATTTGTAGGTATGCAGGTTTGGGATTACTAAAAATAAAAATGGTGGCTTCCACAGTATAGAAGGACAGAAAGAAAACTACACTAAACTAAGAAGAGATATGTTTATGCATGCAAGTGTGGGGTTACTTAGATGTAGGTTTACAGATGTTACAGGGACAGGAGGCAAGCCTATCCGGTAGTTCCCACTCTTTGCTATACAACATACAATCTGTGTTTCAAAACTATTCCCGAAGATCTAGGGCACCTTAATTCTTCACTCAGTTGCTGTTCATATTTTATTTCCATTACGTTTATTAAACTGCATTAAATTAAATACACTGTTAGGCTCCATACCTGAATACATTATACATCATGTATTGTACTGATTACCATTGATTGTAAATGACTTATTTTCTTTGTGTTTTGGTCAATCTTTTACCCTCTGTTATATTGTAATGTATACCATGTTATGTTATTCTTTGGAAATAATCCTGTGTGTTCTATCTGCCGGGTACACAGTTCATGTCTAAAAAGAAAAAGGAGCACAGTTCAAGTACACATAGATATAAATTTTATATATATGTATGTATGATAGGAGGTTACTAGGCTAATGATGCTAGGGCCCTTACAAGCCTAGCCAAGTTTTACCCTTATTTCTACGATAAGCACTTATCACCCCTGTCCAAGAGGGACATAGGTGGAACCCCTGTAGTGAATTTATGGTTACCCATCCAATCATCCAGACTAGAGGCCAGTGAGGTGCTCTGCTTAACATGAAGTTGGAGTCTGTTCCAAAGGTGTGGCAACCTCTGGGAGACAAATCTGTCCATCCAGCAGGTTATATTAATGTTACATACCAGGTTAAGGCCGTTAGAGTGAGTGACCAGTGTACCATTTGACTTACTGGTATGCAGCATTTCCAACAAAGTAGGGTCAAAGATTGCCTTGTATGCAAGATAGAGATTGCTTCTGAGTAGTCTGTATGAAACAGAATAAAGTGACAGTGATTTCAGATGATCCTCATAAGACAGATGCTGGGTTCTATCAGTGAGACAGTTAGCTTGGCTTGGAGAGAAAGTGTCATATTGCTCCAAACTTATGCCATCATTCTGGCTTGCCCCTTCCTACTCTTTACTACCTATATTACAGCCACAAATTTACTGTCCCACTTTTAGGGTCCAGGTTTTGGCTTAGCTGTGCAATTCCAATCTAGGAACCCATCTATAGCCCAAGCTTTTATCTTCTGCTGCCTCCGAATCCATTTGCTGACCTGGGAGTCCTCCCATCTCTACTGAAGTGGCATCTTCATCACAGCAGTGCTAGCTGACTCCTTAAAGCCCATGCCACTGACCCAGATTTCCTCTACCACTCCCTCCGCTGCCATCAAGCTCTCCTACTGCACCTCTGAAAATTCATTGTCAGCCTGTAATCGCGTCTTCCAAGCCTTACCAGTATTTTACTTCCACTGGGCATCATTCACATGCAACTTATAGAGTACTAGGACTCTGGTAGAAACCTTGAGTTATGTCTCCATTTTACAGGTTTAATAAGTTCCTGTCTTTTTTATACATTCAATGCATTTAAATAGTTTGGACAAGTACATTCAATCTTAAGTTTGTCAGATCACATTTACTGATGACAAACACCTATTAGTTTTGATGTTTAGCAATTTTTTTGCTGCCTGTTAATTCCCCCAAAAATAACATTACTGACTACATAATATTATAGGTTGGCTATCACTTGTATGAGACTGAAGATCTTTGCTGGGAACAAGCTCTCAGAGAAAATGTATTAAACTCTGTAATTTTGTCAACCTGAACTCTACAGAGAAGGTCATATGAGTAAAACGAGACTAAATGTACAATGTAGCCAGCTTTCAGTATTCCAGAATTGTACTAAATATATCACTTTAACATGCTTCAGAATGAAGCCACATCATTGTTTTATACATTTCTGACCTCAAAGAATTCAAATCTATGTTTTCAGTGTTAAGTTTCTGCAATAGGGTAAATATACATTCAAAATATCTTTTAGCAAAAATATTCTCAGTTTTTAAATGCCGGTACAGAAGACTCAAGAAATAAATGAGCAGGTAAGATATTTATTAATTTTAATTTGTACACCAGTAGTACACTGATTACTACAGACCACTTGCAGGCACAGCCCGGGTGTAAAGATTCACAAAAAAGAAAACAGAACACATTTACAGACTAATTACAGAAAGTACATAATCCCACACACAACTGATTATATTAGCAGAGCAGAAAATGAAACGTGAATTACTTTTTGTAGTAAATGTGATGCCCATACCCTGGCCCAGCAATCAAGGAGCCTCAGTCCTCACCACTAACACCAGATAGGACATCTCATATAAGAGGAAAGGATAACAAATACACACAGTAAAGTACAATTTCCCTTAAGTGCACACAGAGATCACAGTCAATCTGGGGCTGGTTGCTCCCTTGCTCCCCAGGTCCCCAATAAGACTCCCCACTGGCACAGCTATAGGGTCCAGATCTCAGCCTAGCTGGAAAGCTAACCTCCAGTACCCTCGGTGTCCAACCAGTGCTTCTTGTCCCTGCCCAAGTAGCTGACACACACACACACACACACACACACACACACACACACACACACACACACACACACACACACACACACACACACACACACACACACACACACACACACACACACACACACACACACACACACACACACACACACACACACACACACACACACACACTTTGAGATAAGTATTTATACAACTTCACAGACACTCCTGGGAAAGGCTGGCAGATTCTCCAGCTGTGCCCCTTTACCCAGACTATACGGTAGTAATTACTTCCACCACCAGCTAATAATTCCCAAAGGCCCTTAAAAGGGTGTCAAATTATTACTGTGCAATATTATTATCCAATAGTAGTGTAACTTAAGTAATCAAGACTTATTGGAAGGGCTTATTACAGGATCACTTATAAGCATGCAATATACTCTAGAGCTTAATTTTTCTCTACATAAACCAGCCACAGTTAAAAGGTTTTAAAAATATTTAATAATAAATACTAAAAACACAAGATAATACTACTACACCACAGTGCTATTCAAGAGTTCAGAGATCACACAGAAACTTAAAATAATTCAGTAGTGCAGTTCTGACATAACAAAAAAAACACTTAGTCTAATCTTTATATTCCTAGATATTTCTACAGGAACACACACTTCTAAGATAACTTACTTAAGACAACAGGCAGTGCTGTAGGTTGGATATCAAGACAAAAATGCTTAATAATCTCTGGTTCTGACTGTTTAAATTGAAACTGCAGTTCTGCTAAACATTACATCATCTTTTACACCTTCCTGGTTCCCAGGCCACACAGAAACTGCATTTACATTATTTTACACTTAGAGCAATAATGGACATTAAACATGTAAATTCTGGTCATTAACTTTAGCCTTAAAACAATAGGCAGGAAGCCTTCATCTAACCGGACCGGAGAGCCGAATTTTAAAACATCAAAGGCAGTGATGAAATAATTTTAATTTCAAAAGAAAGATTTGAAATGCTTGATTTAGTTTTCCTTACAGCAGATGGCAACGTTGCCACATTGTTGAAACAGCATTTCTTTACATTTAAAACACAAGCCTGTATTTTACATTTATATTTACAAATGCCAGAATTGTGTATCAAATTCTATTTGACTAGGCTGGCAGCCTTCACCCTTCTCTACCAGTCTTCACATTTCTTTACCCATCTCTACCCAATCTTCACAGTAAATATGAACGGGAAGCAGCAGGTGAGAACAGACAATCAAATTAGAAGTGGTGCAGGTGAGGAGGGAGGTTATGTGTCCACTGGAAAAACATTTGCAGTGAGATTTTTGATGAAGGTGTCTTTTAAGGTGAGCTCAGAAGGTGAGGGAAAGTGGAGACTTCTGTAAGGTGAAGGGGGAGGGATTGCCAGAGTCTGGGTGCAAGAATGGAAAAGGAATGGTCTATAAATAAAATAAATTTGTTTCTATAACACTGCAGTTGGTTTCACAGCTTGAGAGGTCTTCAGTACCAGCTACAGTCCCCCATTACTTAAAATGAAGTTGTATGTCATTCATTTTGGTAAAGACAATGTTCCTGCTAACTACCACATCAATAACAACACCATAAGTATGCATGGAGTGGTGAGAGACCTGGGCACACAGGTTGACAGCAACATTACCTTTGATCACCATGTCTCCACAGTACTAAGAAGGGCATTCTTTATTGCTCATCTCATAAGTAAGGGCATTACCTCAAGAGGAAATGAAGTTATAACCTCTTTGTACTCTTCCCTCATCAGGCCAATAATTAGGTAAAATGCCCTTTTAGTATGTACCTTTCCAAGCACCTGCAGCAATTGGAGAGACCAGAAAGGTTCCTCACAAGGAGAATTCAGCGTCTTCATTTGTTCTACATGGATCATTTGAAATCACTGTCACTTTATTCTTGTTCATACAGATGGCTCAGAGGCAATATCTGCCTTGTATATAATCAGCAAACCACTTTGTGTAAGAAGCAGAAAGTGCTACAGTGGTCCTGAGAGATCCCTTTAATTGTGAATCAAAAGAGGTAATGCATATTATCTTCTGTAATTAGAGCACATCTTTCTATTAGGATAAAATGGAATGTCCCATCAATAAACAGATTTCTGGACATCTTCAAGAAATTAGGAGAGAGGAAGTAAACCAATGCCTTGAATAAGCAGTTAATACCAGCAATTTTTTTCAAAATTTAGATTTGTCATTTTTGACCAGTTTGCACCAGAACCTAGGGGTAGTGATAGACAGAATTAGTTACTAAACAAAGAACTTAAATGGCAACTAATGCTTATATCCCCCCACCAATCCAGGTCTTAATAAATCAGTTTCTATGAGTAGTGTGTTAAAGGCATGTAGGAGCAAACTGTAAAATGTTTGGGACTATTTTATGTATTTATGCACTTTATACAAGTTTTACAGTATTGGTTTACTGTATGTCTTCTTGCATTTACTAACAGTTAGCACACAGTGTTGCACTTCACAAAGTGTGAGATTTGTTACTAATCATGTGACTACGACATCATGCACACCATCAGTATATAAGTAAATGGTTCCAATAAAGTTTTTATTTTGAAGTCTTGCAACATTACAGATGAATGCACTCAACAATAAAGATATTTTCTGTGGAGAGAGTGGTTAATGCATTTTTCCATCTTGAAAGGAGGGCAAGGTGGTCAGTTTGGAGCTACAGCTCACAGTGTGGATGCAGACCTCTAACCCTACTGCAAGGAAATGGAGAAAACACCATCAAATCATATGAGTCATCTACAATGAAGATGAATGTGCAACAGTGAACACTCATGTACTGCATTAACATCCTTGTACCCTAGATGTGGGGGCTGGAGTTAAGGGTTAGCTGAAGCAAAAAAGTTATAATCCACCTCAAGATGGCAGCCCACCTCAGCTGATTCCTATTCCATCAAACAATACGGTAATAGTCGGGGGGTTGAGGATAGGATGAATGGGTTTAATTTTTTCATGACTACTGAGGGAAAAAAAGAGTAAACAATTGGATGCTGGACATAGTCACAGAATAAGGCAAGAGCTGAGGATATTGTAAATGTATTTTAATGTAGAATATTTCAACTGATGCACCTCATTGAAACACAGTGTGTAAAGTTTGAAATAGCAAAAAATATATAAGAAAGTTTTAAAAAGTTTGTCGGAGCAGTATCTTCTACTAAGCAATTTCCAAGTCAAAATGTCCTAGCTACTTTCAGTTTTTAATAATTCCTCTTTCTGAGAGAAGGATGACTAACTGGAACATCCCTTTTGTATAATCAGAAAACATTAGAATTCCTGCTGTAAATGTAACAGCACTACCTCCACTCCCTTAAAAACAAGGGATGAAAGCCATTCTGTCTCATTGTCTTAGAGTCTGTCTTATGGCCAAGTCTTCACCATTATTTTCCAAAACTGTCATCTGTGGATTATCGTATATTCCTTCCATTGTAGCTATTAATTTAGTTTGCATGTGCTTCTTAAATTCCTGTCAATACTTTCTTCTGTCTTTCATCCTTTGTATTCCTGTTACCAGAGTGCTTGCAGTAAGGTGTTTTTTTTTTTTGGCCTCTAAAGCCATCCCTGTACTACAGTTTCAATATCCACTCAAAAACCACCAGCACTGACATCATTCTCCCCTGTGCTTAACAAATACCTTCCCTATCCTGTTCCCCACTCGGACTTTTCTGTATTTCCTGAAGGCTGACTTTTTCACCTTTGCCCTCTTCCTCTTATCCTCAGTAAGCTGCAACAATATATTTTTCTCCTGTTCTGGCTTGTTTAACAGAGGCATTTTACATTTGTACTTGTCTTATCTTTGGCAGGAAAATTTTCCATTTCCTGCCATTTCTTTACCCCTTTATGGTTTGCTGTCAGCTTACCACTAAAACTGACTGGCATGTTTTTCTAATGTACTTATGCACTTTTCCCAAACTTAGCATAAACTTCAAGTAGCAGATGTTGCAGTTTAAATAACCATCTCTGCTTCCTAATTTCATTATTCAGATCCACGTTTTACTATTGAGGTACTACCAACACACATTCACATTTTTTAAAGGGTGGTTGTACAGAGGCCATAATATATGGTAAATCACTGATAAGGAAATATGCATTACAACTAAGTTTTCACAGCATAGCCAGGTGGTGGAATGACTATCACCCTTCTTCACTCAAAAGTTGACTAATGCTCAGAGAAAGCATGGGGCCTGAAAGTTTTTCTTACTGAGTACAGCAAGTTAAATGTTTACTACTAATAAGATTGCATAAAAGTGCTACAGCAATATGCTTCCCATGACATAGAGGAAAGAAGTCCTGACTATGACCCAGGTGACTGATGTTTGAATAGCAACACAGGCCCTGGAGGTGTTGGGCTGGGGAGGACAGGCCTCAGTAGCCAATGCAAGCTTGTCCCACCTGGGGGGGGGGGGGTGGCCTGGTCCACCACATTAGTGTTACTTACTGGTGAGTAATTGACTGCTCCTGGAAGAGACCAGAGCAGGCATATGCAATGCTGAGTCAAGTCTGATGTCGGTAGGAATGCACATATCATTCCCCACCCAGGCAACCATTACAAATCAGTATGCTGTCCATAGTGAAAGATTAGGAGACTTGGGTCAGGGTCAATCTGGCTTGAATGGGTAGATGAACAATAAGGGAGCGGATAAGACAGTTGACTTGAGTGAATCTGAAGGGAATTTTTTATCAATACAGCAAAGACTGACCTATTATTGCTGGAGGGTTTTGGCTTGTTTAAATAAAGTAAGAGAACATACATTCTCATTCACTACTGCTCCCACTGTCTTCACAATGGAATGTGGACTAAACAACTTGGCCTATAAGTGTGTTGATCATTTGAAATAGGTTACATTATGAAAGAAAATGGGTAAGATGAGTTCTTCATCCAAGTGTGTCAAAAATAAAAGTCACCAATTGTAAGAAGGTTTTTTTGCCTGCTGCAAATGTTTACGGATATCCTGAATGGTGGGTTTGAATATCTGGTACTTGAGGGAACTACCACCAAATTTGCATGGTTGCAAGTGGTTAAGAAGATTAAGATGCAGCTAGGGAAAGCCTCACCTGACATAGTGCTGTAACTTATTGGCCATTTTAGAGTTCTTTTAAACAACTCACATGGTACTTCTCTCCAGTCTTGTCAAACAAAGTAAACGTAAAGTTAGGCAATACTCACATAATTTCACATTGTTGTAAATATTAACTCATTTTAATTACATACATTATCTAGAAAAATATTTTTCTAAGTTTGTTTTAGGTTCAAGTATATCACTGAGTCAGTGAAATTCCAAGTAGAATAACGAGAGTTAAAAAGGTTACTTTCTGTAATTGAATCTGGGTGGTGGATGGTTAGAAGAACGTGGTCAGAGGGAATAAAAATTCTTGAGTAGTTTGGATGGGAACTGGTGATTTAGTGTTCTTGTAGTAAATAAATGAGTTCACATTTATGTGCAGTTGCAATTACACAAAAGTATATAATTTGTGTCTACAAATTTATTGTACTGTGTATTTAGCTTACAAGCTGGTCAATTCAGAATTCCAGAGTTTAGCAATTTATACTATGTAAAGGAAGTTGCTACAGTGACTCATGATTTATTTACTGCTATTTTAAGTTTTGAGAGCTTAGTGATGAAGCTAAGTTATACTTTACAACCAGGTTGCAGTTGCAGGGTATTTGTTAGGTATATAAACAGCCTTTAATTTAGAAATGGTTAACATATATGAAAGTTCTATCCAGTTTATCTTTTTGTAGTGATGTACACTAGCTGGTTTTATTTGAGACAATAGCATTGAATATAGTAATTTTATTGTTAGTTTGTTGAAACTTGTGAAGGTGAGTGGTTTGGATATCGGTTATGGTTAAGACATAGGTTCATAGTTTCATAGATTAGTACTAAGCTAACTGCCCTTGTGAGCCATTTTAAGCCTAACCAGTTGTCCCTTGTGAGACTCAAACCCTGCACCTTGTGTTTACAAGGCAAACACCTTAACCATGTCCTTTCATGCCAATAGATACTGAGTTCCCCTGGAGTGACATCAGAAACTAAGTCAGTTATTTATTTAGAGCTTATTCCCTCTGACCACGTTCTTCTAACCATCCACCACCCAGATTCAATTACAGAAAGTAACCTTTTTAACTCTCGTTATTCTACTTGGAATTTCACTGACAGAAGATAATAGTAGGAATGTTAGGTCTAGCAAAGATTTTGCAATATCCAGTTGTGTTTCTTCTGTTAGAGAAGATATACAATTTCGCAACTAGAAATGTTAACAACAGTCAAATAAATAACTGACTTAGTTTCTGATGTCACTCCAGGGGAACTCAGTATCTATTGGCATGAAAGGACATAGTTTGTTTGCCAAGGCTGGTCTGCTCCTGTCCCCCTCAGCTTTCACATATTGGCTAAAACTTTATCCACCATCATAGAGCCTTTTTTAGGCAATGTCAAGACAAACAACTACCAACATAGCAAAAATACCTCAAAGTAAACTTAAGATGTTACTGCTGAATGCTCAGAGTCTAAACAAGAAACTCAACACCCTACAAGCTCTCCTCACAGTGTTTGAATGCAGACATCAATGCAGTCACTAAAACTTGGTTTAAAGCTTCATAAAGTACTCTGGCAGTGGAAGGCTCCAGTGCTTTCCACACATTTAGACCAAAAGTAACACATTTTGTGGTGAAAGGTGGAGTTGTCTTGATCTACATTAGCAACAAATACAACTGCAGGTTGGTTAAGCAGGATGATGCCCTGGAGTTCATACACATCCAAGTCTACAAAGACAAGGTCCTTACCATATCCAGGCCAGCTACAGGTGACTATGAAGCTTATAACTCTTACCTAGACCTATTAGAAGCACTCACCATCTAACCAAATACCCTGTTCATTGGAGACTTTAACAACCCCCCTCAGCAGACAGGGAGACATACACTGCCTATAACTCATAGGCATGCTTCCTGGACTTTATCAACACAAACATCCTGGACAGATAGTGCACTCTCCAACCAGAGGATCAAATAAATTGGACCTAGTACTCAATACATGGGAGATTGTTGCACTGCTCCCCCCATGTCATGTCCTCATTGCTGTGGTTGTATCACAAGGTTGTCTCTCTCAAAATAAAAATCAACCTGAGAAAACCCACCTAAACTCATAACAGTTCAGAACTATTCTAAAGCAAATTACATCTTACTAAGTAACAGTTTGTCAAAATTCAGAAAAAGAAGTGAATTCCGCTAAAGAATGCTCAGCAGAACAAAAAACAATGTAAATATTGGAAGAGCGTTGCACCACAGGTATTAGTATTTCATCTGAGTATTCAAAACTTGCTAAACAACCAAAATGGCAGAAAGACAGCTTCAAAACAACAGCTTCAATAACAGGCTTTTACCATGTTGAATCCACAATATATGAAATATAGAGCTTTGCTGTTGTAAATGTCAAGTGGCGTAATTCCACAGCTTTAAAACATGTGGATGTCATAAAAACAGAAAAAACGAACATACAAGTGAAGAACCCTTCTGATGTAAACAATGGACAAGCGATTTCAGCTTTTTCAAGCCTTCTTCAGATCCAAGTAGGTAAGCTGGGTTCAGTGTTTAAAAGTTGCTATCATCCAATGAAACACCTCAGTGAATGATGAATGTTAACCAATCAAGTGAGTCCATTGGTACACACCTCCATAGCTTGAAGTTAAAACTCTTTATTTAAAACTCTTTGTTTAAAACAACATGACAGTTTGACATTTCTAAGACAGACTCAGACATGTCTTAGAAATGTCAAACTGTTATGTTGTTTTAAAGAAAGAGTTTTAAATAAAGAGTTTTAACTTCACTGATGGTTCAGCTTTATGATGAGGGTGACCCATCTGTCTGACAAGTCTTATATGCAAATCCATGGAATGAATTATCATGGAAATGATCAACAAGGACACTGGAAACCTACAGACACTGGAACCATCCCAGCTTGGCTTTATTAAGGGAAGAACTTGCCTACTCAACTTGGTAGACTTCTTTGAGAGGAACACCAAAGATATGGATGAGGGGAAATGGTGCATACCACCTACCTTGACCTGGCTGAGGCACTCAATACAATATTCTACTCAGGTATTGTTGACAAATGCTAAAAACTAGGCATAAATCCCTACATAACTCACTGGATTTCTGCTCACATATAGGACCGAAGAAGTCAGGATTGGTGAGAACACATCCACCAGGAGACTGGTCACCAGCAGAGTACCCAAGGTATCTGTGTTGGGCCTGCTTCTGTTTGGAATCTACTTCTTGGAAGTAAAGACTAATATCAAAGGCCTCTGCATCACCAAGTTTGCAGAGGACTGTAAATTGGGAGCTATCATATATCCCTCTACAACATCATACAAGAGGGTCTAATACAAACAAATGACTGGTGGCAAAGCCATTAATTAAAACTAAAAGTGCAGAAATGCATTATATTGCCCTTTGGGAAATCATCCACCCAAGCTAGTTACTCCATCAATAAAACATCCCTAAGAGTTGACCTGCCATGGAACATATGTAGACAGTAACCTGCCCTCAAGGAACACTGGCAAAGACAGTAAGAAAATCATTCTATGTTGCCCAAATGGTAAGCAAGGTTATGGCATCCAGGTCCAGGGATGTTACGGTACCAGTCTACTCAGCCCTTATCAGACCCATCATTGAGTACAGTGCCCTCTTTGGCATGTTCGTTACCTGTCACTTGCAACAGCTCAGATGCCCTAAAAGATTCCTCACCAGGGGAATCCAGGGTATGAAGACCCTGTCCTACAGAGATTGCCATAAGGCCTTATCTTAGGCTCCTACAGGTTACTGAGAAGTGATCTATGTCTAGCATACAAGACACTCTTAGATCCAGCTCTGATGGATCTCTTGCACATCCATAAAACAAACAGTGCCAGAAACACTAGATCCAAGGACCTGATCTTTCCCTGTGACATAAGTGAACATGCTGGACATGTGTCTCAAAGAATCCCTGTGCTCTGGAATAAGCTCCCCATCTATATAGAGCAAAGTTCGTCCCTGACCCTATTCAAAAGAAACAAAAAAAAAAGGCTGAAACCACTGAAGCTGGAAGAACACAAATTTTTGCAGGTAAAATCCAAACTTTAATGATACTTTCTGGTACCTCGGCTTGGTGCCTTCAAGGGAATAATAATCCACCATCACAAAGTGTCTTATATAACAAGCCCAATTAAAACTCATTAAAACCTATTCAAAAGAAACCTTGATCACTGGATGGGAAATCACAAATTCACCCCAGTCTGGCTCCCATGTCTGTGATAGACAGAGATTGACTGTAAGTAAATTAATCCCCAACTAACATACACTCCCACACACACATACAACCCTCAGCTACCGCTTTACTGACATACCCCACAATATAGGCATCCAAGGAAACCGGGGGGGAGCAAAACTGGGCTTGTAAAGACCCTCGTGGTAATTAGCCTAGTATAAATCTATGAACCTACACCACCAGCTGGGGTCAGCTAGTATACGAATGGGGCTAACTGGCATGGAGCAAGAATGCAGAGTTAGGTGACAGAGGCAGTTTATTGATTTTGTTTGTTTACATTTGTTAACTAGGGCAGAGTACTAGTTTATACAGAGCCTTTTCAGACACGTTCTAGTAGTAAGTGTTTTCTATAAGCACAGTACCGGTGTCAGAAACAAAACAAATGTAAAAGTGTACCTCACTTTGAAACTTTCACATTATGTGTACCATTATTATACTGGGGCAATCTAATTACTGAATTTCTTGAGCAAATTATATAATCGTCAATCACAAATGTAAACTGAGCTTTATGTTGGAAAAATATATTAAGGGATTCTGTAAAAATGTGATTAATTTGAATAAATATGGAGGAAAAAATTAGACTTTCTTTTTAGTTACACTTTCATTTAACAAATAACCTAATAAAGTAGTAGTCTTAAAATTCTCTGTGCTGCATAATCTGTTAAGGTTCGATACAAGGTGTCACCATTTGTGCTTTAGTATGGTTAAAGTGGAAGATGATATAAAGTACTATATAAGTTGCCCCTAAACATGTGCACACGGAAACACTTTATATGCTCGAAATCCTGAAATATCGAATTTCAGAATCTCAAGCACATAAAGTGGAAAGGCTAAAACAGCGAATACCCAGAAACGCGAAATTCAAAATCTCATATTTCGGAGATGTTGAATTAGTGGTTCTGGTGTTGCGCTGTGTTCATGGATTCAGGTAAGTGTTTATGTTTTAAGGGTTTTGGGTAGGGGCTGTAGTGTGTGTTAGTGTGTTTTGTTACTGTGGTGTGTGTGTGTGAGGGGGATGCAGCTTGTGTGGTTGTGTTTGTGTATGTAGTGTGACTTTGGAGTTAGTATATTTAACTAGGGGGGGTGTAGAGGGTGCAGCCCTCCACATGGGGGGTGCAGGGGTGTTGTACATAGGATTGGGGTGTGTGTGTGTTTGGGGAGGAAGGTGTTTGTATGTGTATGTGTGTAGTATTGAAGTCAAGATTTTGAATTTCGCTTATAAAGTGAATCCGTATACACACACACACACACACACACACACACACACACACACACACACACACACACACACACACACACACACACTAGTATTCCCATTGTCGTGAGTGAAGTGCATATGGCATTGCATTTAAAGAGCATCAGTTAAAAGTTTAAAAATGCTTGAGACATCATAACATTTCTTGTGAGGGTCCCAAGAAAAAAATCTAGGAACTTCAGCTTTTCCAGTAAATAAGGCAGTGGGTAGACTAAAAGATGTCCTTAATTTGTCGTCAGACTGTTTACTCCTCATGTAACAAGTTGGAAGTACTACCAACAGATTAAGAAATTTATATTTTTTTCACTGAATTTGTGTTCCCTGCAAGTGGCTTAAATATTCATCCTTCTTCCTCTGTTGCAGCCATCACCAGCGTACTGGCAATTCAACAAGGTTGCAGCAGTGTCAAGGAGAAGAGACGCTGACCGAGTTGGCCTATTCGACTAACTGGGATTTAGAGAAATGTAGTTTGGCAAGTCCAGTTAAAACAGCTGTTCTGATTCCTTTTAAATAATCAGGATTTCATCATTAGCATCATGGTCCTACTTCAGAAGCATAAATATTTCATTTTCCCCATTCAATAGACATATTTTTTTCTTTCTGCTTTCCTTCTTTTTGGATCTGACATGTTATAAGACTCTGAATGTTTTAGGTATTGTAAATGTCAACCAGTTTCCATGATTTAAATATACAGAAGAAATGTATGCACAAATGCATGTTTTAACTTTTGAAATCTGACATTCAAAAACTTTCAAGAGCAAAGCTTGAGAGAATTCATTAGATTAATGCATAACAATGAGTAAAAAAGGTGTCTTGTAAGCATTGCATACGTATTTTAGAAAATAGCAGATGCTGGAAACTTTTATCTTATGCATTTGTTAACCAGGTGAGCCCAATGGACACAAGCATGCTCCTTTTCATAGGTAACCCAGGAGCATTGACTGATGAAGTGACTTTCTCACAATCGCACAGTAGACAAGTGGAGCTGGAAAGAATCAAACCCTGTACCCTGCCTTATAGGAAGCAGCTCATTAACATGTCAGAACCTTAATTCTCTGTGCTAACTGTGAAGAAGAATTGAAGGAAACACTACTTTTAACAATGCAAGTCATTACGGCTTTTTAAGAGTTTAGTAAACAAGAACAACATTGTAAATCGCAGAACTGCAAGTCACAGATCTGGCAAGAAGAAAGAGGATGCAAGTGAAACTGCCAGGCACAGGAGAAATCATATTACATGCTCCATAGACTAGTGTGAATTGGATCTCTGCATTTTAGTAAAGGCATCTTGCTTTGACTTATTTGCAGTGAAGGGACAGAGTGACTGAAATTTTCTCTTAGTGACCCGACTTCAGTCTACTCACATTCTTTCGTACAAAAGTTCTCAATGGACTGTAGCTCATCACAAAACAATAAATACTCTAATATATGAGTTCAGATACACAACTGCACAAATACAGTTCTGCATAATCCATAACATTTGAATGAAATACTGAAATCCACATTGTAGGGAACCAGTTGTTAAATGCCCAAGAAGTTAGCTACAAAATGAATTACTTAGAAGTGCTTCAGATATCAAAGATTAAACTGCACATAGTATGTACCAAGCTGTTAGAAATACCATCCCTTGTACTCATTAACACTTGCACCAAGTGTACACTGTTCTGCGTGAACAGACACCACAAGCATAATGCACACCTTTTTCCTAATTTTAATTTTCCTACTGATTTTCTTGCAGCTTTAAATACAGAGGGTGAATCATAAAGATTACAACAAAGTTTAGACTACATTTACACAGTATAGCCTTTCTGAGTGACTAGAAAGCATAAAAAATGTGTTAGAGATGTTCTTGAATACAGAATGTGTACACAGTGTAGGTGTTATTGAATCTAGCAGTATGTTTATAAATAAAGACACAAGTACTGTTTTTACTAGCAAAGGCAGGTACTTTTAAATTTCATGTTCTTTATACTCATAGCAAGTAACATTTATATCAAGAGTATTTCTGATGCTTACAGGCTGATGTTTTTTTCTCTGATGGGAAACAACATGCAGGCTTGCAGAACTGTGTAATGGTGCCGCTGATCGGAAGTTATTTTGTGATCCATTTAATTAATTATCCACAGAAGTTGAGCAGCATTTTCTGCAGTGCACAGATGTGCAGCCAATATCAAAGCAGTAAAAATATGTGGAGCTGGTATGCAGAGTTACTTTCAGCTCATTTCCAGCATCCCATGATAAAACTATTCACACCTTATCAAATGGCAAGCTAGATAAAGTAGACTAATCAAATTTTCTGCATGGCAGCATTGTCACTTCTCACATTTTCATTTTAGCACACTACCAAAGCACTCTCTCCTATCCCACAACTTATGCTGTCACTTTTTTACACCTCTTATAATCAGATAATTGCATATCCAGGCCCCTAACACGTGAAATATGCAACATGACAGCAAAAAATGTGCCTTATTTTAATGTGAAACAAACACATTAACATAATTAGTTTACACAATGTGCCCCCTATTGTTTAGACTGCTTCTGCAGCCCCTAATTACTTTTAAATCTTTCCTGTTAGTAGGTTGATGTGCTATGTCTGTCCAATATAAATCTCTATATGGGATTACTTGCACTGTATTTTTAATCCTGCATCAGAGTTATGTACACTTTCAAAATAAATTGTACATCTACACTTCCATTTTAAATTCTGTCCCTTAGCTTTATATTTTGTCACTTGTGTCTTGGTCCTTGAGCACCCTGTCATTAAAAATGTCTGCCATCCATCATCATCCTCAGGCACATGATGGTCTGCCTGTAACTCAAATCATAATCATTATCATCATGAAAAAGATCAGTGTAGCCAGCCATTTTTAAAATCACCCAAACAGATACTCTTATCCCCAGCAACAGCTCCTGGCTCATCCTATGGAATCAACTGGCATTGTCTTGCAGTTTAAGTGATACAATGCCCCTTTGCATCCCCAAAGCTCCTGAACTATCTCCTCTCATCCCGGAGAAGCAGTGGTTGTACTCTTTCAACCTTCTTGATTGTGATGCTCCTGTCTTTGAGGAAGATAGTAACCCCAGTCAGCAAATGAACCTCCTTTCTACCTCATGTATCTACAAGGTCATCTTTTTGGTCATTCCCTAGTGCATATGATTACAGATGAGGATAGAGACAAAGTGATCTAAAAAGGTAAAAGCTTTGTCCTGGGATTCATCTCTTGCTTCACCACAACAGTGCAATACATCTATAGTACTCCTTTCACTGTACCCTTCCAGTGGTCAGTTTAATTGCTCAATGATCTCCTCTGTAAGAATGGACCCAGCCCTGCCAGTTGTTTTAGCACTGCCTTCTAAAAGGAATAGTAGCTCCACAAAGTTTTCCTTCCACCTCCTGACAATTAGCCCATATGAAGTAAGCATTTCTCACCATTTATGAGAATAGCCTGTGTAATAACCTGTCCCCCAAATTGCAGCCCAGAACCTCCTTAGGGTACCCCTTGCCAAATTCCTTACTTCACAACTGTCAAAGCTGCTAAACTTCTAGCCTGTTTTATCCTACCTGTTAATTCTGGAGACCGCCAACTGGAATCACTGCACAGAAGGCCTGTTTCCTTAAAATGACAAGTAACAGTTCCCACCAAGATGGCCTTTAGGTTACCACTGAAACATAGACAGTCCAATCACATTTAAGACACAGCTACTTGCCACTGCCTCAGCTACTTGCCACTGCCTCAGCTACTGAAGTCTTCAATGAAAAAGTGAATGGAGAACAGCCATAGTCATTCCTTGCATAAGGCAGGACCCTCCACAGGCCCAGGCAATTATAGACCCATAAGTCCTTGGAATGACTTATCATGGAGCTAATCAATCAGTACACAGAGAACATCCAAACACTGGACATAGCTCAGTTTGAATTCAAGGGTGGATCATGCTTATGTAACCTGGTGAACGCAAAATAGTGGCTACTGCATACCTCAACCTGACCAAAGCTTTTGACACAATTCTCCACTCAGGTATAGTAGAAGAGCTAAATAAACTGGGAATAAACTCCTGTGTCACTCACTGGATTGCCAGCTGGCTCACAGATAGAATGCAGATAATCAAAACAGAAGAATTTACTTCCACAAAGCGATCAGTCACCAGTGGAGTCCCACAGGCTATTGTGCTGGGACCTCTCCTGCTTGGCATCTACCTTTCTGAAGTTAAAGTGAATATTGAAAGGCACTGGCTGGCTAAGTTTGCAACTGACTGTAAGCTAGGAGAGTCATTGAATCCCCAGATGACCTAGCCATCCTGCAGGAAGTTTTGTCCCAAATAAACAACTAATGCCAAAATCATGGACTGAAACTAAATGCCATAAATGCATTATTGTATTCTTTGGGAAGTCACCTAACGCACATGTGGAATTAGCACAACTGAATAATACTGGAAGAGTAACAACAATGTCTAAGGCCCTATCTGTATCTAGTGCTACTGGTCTCTCTCTAAGAGTGCTGTAAATGATACACCAGCGGTGATCACTCCAGTTTTCACTCCGGTTCAGACCACTTCAATTAACTCTACTGCCTGCTCCACTAATATAACAAACACTGTATTCAATGCCAATATTATTATAGCATTTGACTCTAGATTTTCTGCAGTTCCAAAAGGATCTGTTACCATTACCACTGATGGAGAGGAGAAAGTTTGGTCAGTGAGAGAGAAAGAATGAGACATTGCAAGATTGTCCACTAACACAGAGCCAGACAAAACACTGACTCCAACAGAATGCTCTAATGGTATTTTATTTAATTTATCCAAATGTACATTAAATGAGGCTTAATATAAAGTATTCCATAAAGGTCTTTCATTTACACCAGCATATACAGCAGAACTATTTATAAGGAAGCTTAACCTGAACATAGCATTTACTAGTTCGAATGAGATGGCATCTACTCCTTATTATAGGAGTAGTACATATGTCCCTTTAAATAATAACATTGCATCTGTTTTTGAAAAAAAATTGTTAAGAAGAAAATTTATGAACTTTATAACAAAAATCATAGTGGAATGTTTATGAATATCAAGCCATATCTTCTTTGTTTGAAGTCACAAGCACAATCATCAAGCCAGCCAATAAAGGGGGATGTGTACTAGTAGTCGATACCTCAATACTATTTAAATACAATGCTGGACATGTTGAGTCCAGGTGGCTATCTTTCTGTCTCTAGGGGTACGGTTAATGAAGTCATTAATTAAGTAAATGTTAAAGTTACTTGCTTATTCCATAACAGTGATATCTCTGAGGACATTTTTCATTATTTATGCAATAGCACTGTCACCATTCCATTTATTTATGGGATACTGAAAATTCATAAATCTCTCAGTGACCCACCCCTTCGGCCTATATTATCGGCTAAGAGTTGGGACACTGAGCCAATTCCGAAGTTTTTGGATGCTGAATTGAAAATTGTTTTGGAAACTTCGAGTTGCATAGAAAAAGATACTAATGATTTCTTAAGATAACTTTTTAACTGGAACAAGATCCATAACATTATTACATGTTACATGATTACCCTACATGTGGACTCCCTGTTCATATCTATTCCAAATAAGGAAGGCATTGACATGGTTAATAAATATATTTTAAGTCAAGTATTATTAGTTAAGTTAAAAGTTAATTTACTATGTTTATTGCTAGAGGTTGTTTTTACCAATAATGTATTCGTGTTTCAGAAACAATGTTACAAGCAAGTTAAAGACATGGCCATGGGTACTCATGTGACCAATACATACCGCAACATTGTGATGAATTAATGGGAAAATTATTATATCTTGAATATTTTGAATTATTCTGTCAATATTTATAATAATGTTTTCTACAAGAGTTTTGTAGATGACTCCTGATTTGGGATGGTCCTTGGAGTAAGTTAGATGATTTTATCAGCTACTTACATACAACTAAATTTTTTTTTAGTTTAAAAAGAAAGTTCATTATAGGCAAATTGATTTTTAGACATTACATTAGTTAAGAATGTTAAGGGACAGATTCAGACAACATTATAAAAGAAAGATGTAAAAAGATGTACATATTTATCAAGGGATAGCATGCATCCACCATTTGTCTTGGATAATATTGTAAAAAAACAAATGGCTAGTGTGGCTACGGTAAATACAGAGGATAATAATCTGGTCATTCAAGGCGAACAATTTTAATAACAGGTTACCTGTTAAATAAGCTTCAACAAGAGAAAAAAACTTTGAACAATAGAAGGGTCTCTAAGACATATTTTTTTTCTGAGTGTAACATTGATGTAGGTAATTATAAAGCAGTGAAAAAAGCCACTAACTTTTGATCGTAATACATCTAAGGTTACAAATATTATCAAGAAACACTAGCTGATTCTGTCACAAGTCCCAGAATTGAAAGGCATCTATAATGATGTCCCTTCTTTTAGTTACAAGAGGTCTATTTTGAAAAACAAAATATGTTATAAAGAAGAAACTAGAGCTACTCATTTTAATACCAATAAAAAGGGGTAATACTTGTAAGGGGTAAAACTTGTAATAAATGTAGATTTGCAGATATATTTATACTGATAAAAACTACACTTCATCTGAAACTTTATGGGCCTATAGCACATGTGAGACAAAAAATCTTGTTTATTTAGCCGAATGTTGTAAGTGTCCTGCCTATTATACAGGTAAAACCAACCAGAGATTGAAGGACCAAATATGTAACCATTTGTCAGAAATTGGGGGGAAAAGTGGAAAATAATGCGTTATACAAGCATATACAAAACACAGATAATACGCATGGCTTTAAGTTCATGATTTTAAGTGTTATACTTATCCATACCCAGGGAGGCGACTTGAAAAATCAGATTGAAAGTGAAGAAAATAAGTGGATTCTACATTTCCAGGCACATCATCCACCAGGATTAAATTAGTTTTTTAGTATTAAACCCGTATTGAAGAAGTTACACAATGTAGTACAATAAAGTACCTATCCCTTTAACATTAATTGTAGCTGTATTTTAATTAAATGTTTTTAAGATCACATGGCTTTAGAAATGTATAAAAGGTGTACTTTTGGTTGTAATTATGTTGCATTGCCTGATGAAGTGTTGTATACGTGAAAGTTCTACTTGCATTAAATTCATTCCTTGGCTCGTGGCTCCGGACTGCTTGTGTTTATCTCTAACCTAGGGAACCACCACATTGACAATACAACCCTAAGAACTGACCTAGTTTTTTTGGGATTTCGGAACTTATGTGGACAGTGACTTAACTTTTGAACAACGTGTTCATTGCTGTAAGACATTCCTTCTACATTGCACAACTTATAAATAAAGGGATTTTGTCTAGATCTAGGAATGTCACTGCCTCAGTTTAGTCAGCCATGATTAGGCCAATCATTGAATATAATGTCGCCTTTGGCATGTAACTGTCCAGACATATGCAACAAGTGCAACTCCCATGGAGATAACTTACTTAAAAGATGCAACATTTCCTACAGGGACTGACTCAAAGCCCTGTCACTGTACTCAATATCCTACAGACTGCCAAGAGGTGACCTGTGTCTAGCATGCAAGGCATCATCCAACATATTACTGATGATTTACTGCACATCAGCAATGGAAATGGCATAAAAAAATTGGGTAGAGCGGTGAGGTATTAGAGAGAAAGTAGTGATTTATATAAAGGATATCACAGAGAGATACAGGATTTGGTTCCTCCTATCTTCATTTATCTACTTTGTGATTCTGAGCAAGTCACTTAACTGGACAGTATTCAATGGTCTCCCTTGCCTAGGGGCAATTCTGTCCAGTGGGCTTACCCAGTTAACAAATAGTTTAGAAATGTAAGGTCCGAGAGGACCAGAAACATCCCACCCATTAAGGGACCCAGTAAGTGGAGATGCTCAGAACCTAGGTTAAGTGTTCTGGCAGTTAAGAGAAGAGTAGGGGAAAGTGGTGATGTAGCAGTTCAGTGTATCAGCCTCCAGACAAAGGTGGAGGGTGAGAAACTTAAGGAGAGAATAAAAGAGCTGGGCGAGGCAGAAGGCAGTTACATTCATATGGGATCTGAATTTGCCAGAAGCAGATTAGAAGACATTATGATGCAAACAGCAGAGGAAGTAAGGGGTTAAATGAAATGTCCAACAATAAGGGGTTCTGGTAACTGGTGTATGACTGTGTCAAAGGATAGCTTTCTGGATATAGTTTTAACCAACATGGATGTGGAGAGGGGTATGCAGATGAAAAATGCCTTTGTTTGGCAGTTGGTGCAGAGGGATAAGGCTGTGAGCTGTAGTTCTTATGGTGCAGGGTTTGGTTTTCCTCATACCTCATTTGCCTACTGTGTGACCTTGAGCAAATCACTTAAGACACTGCTCCAAAGTCACCCCTGAAAATGAATTGTTTGTCCAGCATGGGCCTACCTGGTTAACAAATAGCTATTAACACTATTATTATTACTATTACTGTTAAGGCAATGGTGATCACTTCAGAGTGTTGTCTAGAAGCAGGTGAAGTAAGAATACAAACACAGCTGTATAGAAATGTAACAGAGTAGAGTGCGCTGAAATGATAAGTTCAAAGATGAGTTAAGTGCCTTGAGGCAAACTGGGGGAGTGAGCAAGCTATAAGATCTGGACAGGGATATAACATCCTGAACTATCAACAAGAATTTGAGGAAAAGACAAAAAAGGAAACATGCAGAAGGTTAATGATGCAAAACAGAAACGCAAGCCTAGACTGTCATTTGTAGTGGCACTTTGTGTCCTTTAATGCGCAGTGTTACCTCACAATATTCATCAGTGGCATGGCAAGTAACATGGCAAAAGTGACAATCTGGTGCATTTTGCAGATGATACAGACATCCTGTTTGCTAACAGTACTTTCACTCTAAGGTAATACTAATGCAGTACTTCTTAAGAGCAATAATCTACTCCTGTGTGTGGGTAATGTAGAATTTACCCATTGTTAGGTTTATCTGATCACTCTGGTTTTCCCCTCTTGATCAAAGCATGCCAACCATGGGGAAATTTTGCATAACCCACTCCCAGTTGAGGATAACTGGTTAAATATAAATCTTGTACTATGTTGTCCTAGTGATAAAATCTATTCAATGAGTATTTAATTTGAATGCTTGTTTATTTAGGATGTAAATATGAACCATATCAGCTTCGTTAAAATTTGAAATACATCCGTAGATACATATGCCATTAATTGTTCAGGCTTTTCATAGTGTCAAAGATCTGTACACACAATTACTGTTTCCTGTATATGCATTCCTATGTTACATTGTTTTTATGCATGTTGGAGCTTTTCTCCCCAAGACTTTTTGAAAATGAGATTTTCCCAGATAAGCAATCCTGGTCACCAAATGCAGATAAATAGAAAATAAATAAATAGAGCACATACAATGTGGAGGACAAGGTAGTGGAGGACACCCAATACAGGGAGACATGCTGAAGTGCTACAAAAAAGGGGTGAAGCAGCAAAAGTGTGAGTCAAAATGGAGTTAACAAAAAACTTTGGGAAAGGAAACAATGATGTTTTCGGGTATTTAGCAGAAGGAATTAAGGGGGAGACAGTCGTAGCCAAACTAAACAATGATGATATGAAGATCATGGAAGGTGAGGAAAAAGCAGAGGAAGTGAATGAATACTTCACTGGGAAGATTCACAAAGGGAGGTGAGGGGAGGATTCTTTTCCCAAAGACATGTACAGCAGAGTAGGAACACCAGTAAATGGATGCCAGGATGGAGGAGGAGATACAGAGTGAGCCAGCTGCAGCAATGGAGAATAAAACACCTGGATCAGATGGGCCATTTCCTTGCATCCTCAGAAATCTGTCAGGTATGCTGTAGAATTAAAGAAATTAAAAACAGATCTAGGTCAAATCTCTGTTAATTCAGAAGTTGATAACAACCTTGGGCATAACAGCTAACATTGATTCATGGCCTGAAGCAACTGCCAGTCAAATATGATCTTATTTTATGACTGTTTTATATGAAAACTTGAAAGGTGATTGCAACAAGATGCATAATACCTGATTTTTAGAAAAGCTTTTGGCTTAATCTTTCACAGGTGGCTTCTAGGAGCCTGTCAGTAGGGCTAAGACTAAGGAACTGAATTGTTACGTGATTTAAGGATAGGACAGAGAGGGTTTTGATGAGATGAATAATGCCAGAAATAAGGCATCTGAATTGCGGAGTATCACAGAGGATGGTCAAAGGTCTAGTAGTTTAGTGGATTATTTTCAGACATATCTGAAGGAACACAGAACAATGTCATCCTCTTTGCTGATGACACAGGTAGATGCAGCAGTAAAGTATGGAAAAATAGCCTAGTGAAGGATACTAAAAAGGCTGACCAAAGAGACAGAGGAGCCAGCTGAAGTTTATTGTAAAATATTGCACTTAAGCTATCTCATGTCAAACATGAAGTATCAACTGGGTGCCATAGAACTGATGACAACAAAACTAGAAAAAATACAGAGTTAGTGATCACACCTGGACTGGGTCACAATGAGCAGACTGAGAGGTTGATGACAGAATCAAGCAGAATTATGGGGTGTATCCAAAGGGGTATAGGCTCCAAATAAAATATGCTTATGCTCTATCAGGACCTACTATGGCTTCTCCTTGAATACTGTGACATTAGGCTGTTAGATGTGATCAAGACGAAATGCACCACAAAGGTGTGCAGGCTATGAGGAAAGGATACAAGCAGCATTTGAATAAATGAGAGATGCTCTCACTAGAGACCAGACGAGACAAGGCGCACAAGATCATATTGAGGAAATCTGAAGGAATCTCCATAGAGAGGAAAAACAAAGAATGGAGTAGGATGAAATACAGGCTGAAGGTTGGAGGCCAGCATCTACATGGAACTCTGAAATTGCTTCTTCACAGAAAGTGTTGTGTACCTGCAAACCAGACAACCAGAACAGGTGGTAGAGAAGGAATCCATAGAAGAAGCATTTAGGAGAGCATGAGACAACTGGGAAAAAGTTGGGTGATGAATGGGAGATAAACTGCTTACTTTACATTAAAGTCTGGCCAGATAGATTAATTTTCATTTTCTATCAAGCATATACAAAGCTATGCAAATAATTGTCGTTAACTTAAATTGCATAATTGCTAATTTTTTCATGTATTGACTTCATTTTTAGCTATTACATAATATAGTTCAGTGATTTCAGTGTTTTGGAAAGTACCTCATGTAAAAGAAAGTCAGAACAGAAAATGTTAGAATCTGAAGCCTTCTTCATTAAAAACAATAACTGACAGAGAGAAGGAGGCTCAAAAAAGCATACTATATTCCTTAATTTTATATTAATGTTTTAGTAGTTAACTTTAGACACTTTAAAACAAATTGAATTCAATACTGCTTTTTCTGTATGAAATCATGTTTACTGAAGAATCTGTTGATAAAATATAGCGATGGGTGGCAGTACTTCATGAACAAAAAAAAAAGACACCCAAATATTTCTTTAATTTTAAAGACACACCCAAATATTTCTTATATTTCTAAGAAAAAAATACTCTTTCTCAATAATACTAGTAAATATTTGCTCCTTCCTAACATTAATATGCCACAGATTTATACAGTTTTCCTGTAAAGCTGAAGACAAGCAATAATTCAAATGGAAGATATTTAAACAATTAGTCAAGCAAGATTCCATGAGGTAAGCTACCGGGCATACAAATGTAAACACCACCACTCCCTCTTCCTCAATCAGTAAACCTCAGTTCAGAGCACGTGGCAAACATCCGAGATATATTCTTGCAAACACTGCAAAGTAACGGATACCAAGTGCATATACACCACCTGGGAAGTCCTAGAAATATAAATTCCTTAGCCGATAACCATGTGGATGACATGTAGTAGTCCACTACACCTTTTCAAAGTAACTCTTATGTTGCGTGGCAACACACACACACACACGCACACACACACACACACACACACACACACACACACACACACACATTTGTTAGTGTAAACTGTGCAGTGGGAATGTAATGTCTTGAGGGGTGGTGCTTCATTCACTGTGAAAATAAAGAGCAAAATACTTCACAAAAAGCCAGCTAAATGCAACACGAAATTAAAATGCTGTTTCAAATATATTCATGCAGGGAACTGTATTAAGTTACACGGTAATACATTTCCCCAGTTAATGGTTCATTTAGAGTGAAAATGTGTTGGCATCTGAGGGAGGTCAGTACATGAATCTTATTAGTAGAAAGTAAAGTATATGCGTGTTACATCAGTTTTGCAGTGTGAGATTTAGATGAGAATACAGCGTACCACAAAAACAATGACATGTTTAGTGAGGCATGGCACTCTTGATTGCGCATTTGAAATGAATGAAATGGGTGAGTTCCTAGAGGTATAGATTCACTTTTCACTGCAAGGTATATAACCTACTTGTCAAATTAGTCTTCCAAGAAGTGTGATTGACATCACCTCATGTGGATATTTTTGACTCCCCATATCTATCTTAATATATATTTATATATACAGACACACACACACACGTATTACACAATGCCTTCAAATATTATGGAATAGGCTTCTTCCTACAATCAGAAATTAATAATTAACATATTAGAAAAACAGTACATACATATATATTATCTCTCTCTCTCTCTCTCTCTATATATATATATATATATATATATATATATATATATATATATATATATATGTATAAACACACGTTTTATATATATATATATATATATATATATATATATATATATATATATATATATATACATACATATATATGGGATTTACAGTTTGTTTGTCCTTTGTTGACACTAGGCTTGTGGCCTCTTTTCAAGGGAGACCAAAGATATCATTTATAGTAATAGTAGAAATTTAGCCAGGGCTTCATGGAACTTCCCCTACTTGTCATTGTTGTGAGTGGGATCTATTTTGGAGGAGGACTTCTTATTTCCATTCCAGACACAGAGGTGGCCTGTAGAAACAGAGAGGCAAATGGATGGAGAAGGAGATGATGGAGTAGTGAAAGAAATGATGGAGAAAGCACATATCAAGACCAGAGAATGTGTGCAGGATTCTGAGGAAATTTTTCAAAGAAACCTGTTTGATGGAGATGAGTCAGCAAATGAGGGCTGTATAATTACAACCTTAAAGTTGGGTGGAATGATTTACTTAAAGAAATGGTGGCACAGAGGGAGACATAAAATGAAGGAGATGTTTCCTGGGGGGACATTAAGAAAAAAAATACAAAAGGGGTCTCTGGAAGAATAGTGGTGAGATGGAAAAGAAAACATAGGCAGAGAAAGTAAAAGAAGACCAAAGTGGAGTAGCAGAAAAGTAGGCAGAACAAAATGAAAATGGAAGTATGTGGTAAGGATTTAAAGTAAAGAAGACAATGAAATGGACAGGTATGAAGTGTGGGACAATTGAAAAGCTTCTTATATGTTTATAGGTGGTTACTAGGCTATTGACCCAAAGGTCTTTATAAGTCTACCATGTGTACCCATGTAATACTAGAGAAACCCAATATAAAGGCTCATGCCAAAGCTCAAGATCTTAGTTAGCAAAGACTACCCATATCTAGAAGGGTCATAGGTGGAATCCCCGGCAGGAATTTATGGTTTCCCATTCAGACATCCAGGCTACGCTTAAACGGGATTATAGAGGGGCTCTGTCTGATGTGAATTGGTAGCCTATTCCAGTGTGGCAACCTCTAAGAGGCATATCTCTCTCTCTCTCCAGCAGGTCCTATTTATGTTGCAGGCCAGGTTAAGGCCCCTGGAGCAGGTGACCCTTGTTCCATTTAACCCGTGGATGTGAAGCATTTCCATTAAGTTTGGATCTAGGTTTGGATCAAGGATTGCTCTCTAGGCCAAGCAAAAGTCTCCTCTAAGTAGTCTGTATGCTGAGTACAGTGACAGTGACTTCAGTCTGTTGATGTATGACATGCGCTGGAGACCCTGCATTTTCGTGGTTAGAAATCTCTGAGGTCTCTCAAGTTGCTGCAGGTGCCTGATAAGGTACATACCAAAGGGAGCATTGCACTGAATTATTGGCCTGATGAAGGTCGAGTACAGGGGAGTTATGATCTCTTTCACTCTTGAGGCAATATTTTTACTAATGAGGTGTGATATAAAGAATACTTTCCTTACCACAGTAGACAAATGGTGGTCAAAGTTTAGGCTACAGTCAACTTGCATTCTCAAGTGAATCACTTCTGAGTTGTTACTTAGGGTATTATTATTTATATGCTACTCCAGGGGGATATTGTTTTTACCAAAGGGGATAGTCATGCATTTTTTAGCACTGAGTTTCACTCCATGGCTTTGGCACCAGTCATTAGTTTGTGCAAGTCCCTCTTGAAGTATAATGATATTGTTTGAGGATTCAATGATTGC
This sequence comes from Protopterus annectens, assembly GCF_019279795.1. Lineage (NCBI taxonomy): Eukaryota > Metazoa > Chordata > Ceratodontiformes > Protopteridae > Protopterus > Protopterus annectens. Next base: position 1,147,603,050 of record NC_056746.1, read on the forward strand.
ACCTAATTTCCAGTCATCAGCAAACTTAGTCAGCCACAGCCCCTCTGTTTTGGCCTGAACTTCTGAGAAATATATTCCAAACAATAGGGGACCCAGCACTGACCCCTGTGGAGCCCCACTGGTGACAGGTGTGCTGGTTGTGGTAAAGTCCCCAACTCTGACTGAGTGTGATCTGTTGGTGAGCCATTTAGCAGCCCACCTGACAACATAAGGGTTGATATTCAACTGGGAGAGTACATCAATGATGCCCAAATGTGGGATTGTGTTAAAGGCCTTGGCTAAGTCAAGGTAGGCTATATGCACAGATTTGTCTATGGCTCTAGTGACATTTTTTGAAATCATTCACCAGGTTTAACAGGCATGATCTGCCTTTGACAAAGCCAAACTGTGTTGGATCAAGGCTCTGGACATCACCTATATCCTTATTTATATGGTCCATGATGATTTGTTCCATGGCCTTACAGATAAGTCTGATTAAGCTTATGTGTCTGTAATTCCCAGGATCTGTTGCTGTATCCCTTTTATGAAGGGGGTGACTGTTGTTGTTTTCCATTCAACTGGGACAAAACCAGTACTCAGGCTGTGTGAGTTGCTAACTCATGTTTTAGACCATTTAAAATGCAACCTAGGATGCCATCCAATCCCCTAGAGGCTCTGTTTGGCCTTGGAGAGAGCATTAATGATTTGCCCTTTGGAGATGCAAGGTGGGGGAGATGTAGTGGGAATGCTTTCTGCAACGTTTGGAGGGGACAGAGGAGTGAACATTTTGCCAAACCTGTCAGCTAATAGGTTATCTATTTTCACAGGATCAGTGTGTGTGATGCCATTCACAGCTAGTTCAGCACACATCTGGGTCCTACCATTTAAGTTACAGATATAGCTGAAGAATGCCTTATGGTTATGCTATGGTTGCTAATTTTTTTTGAAGTTGCCCTTAGAGGATTTTACAAATTGTCTTATTTGTTTGCTCAATCAGAGTAGGGTGTTTTTCCAGTGCTGGGACCTCTCTTTTTTATTCTTAGCAACATCTTCCTCTTGTTGTATAACTTATTAATGTTAGATGTCCACCAGGGAGAGTTGTTTTTTCTTGAGGACCTTGCTTTGATCCTATCAGGTATGGCAGCGTCAATACATTTCTATAAGTGATTATACAGGGCATTTGTGTATACCTTAGTACAATTGTCAATGACATCTGTAGGAATAGGAGCTTGGAAATATTTATGCCATCCCTCAGGAGGGTATAATTAGTTTTGGTGAAATATTTAGCCTGATTTCACCTAAGAGGTGTTCAGGTGTTATAGCTATTTCAAATATGACTGATTTGTGATCACAATTAACCAGTGAGGGTCCTGTACTTGTGGTGGTGCAATGGTCACCCATGTTGGTGAGGACTGGGTTGAGAATATTTGAGAGCCTCTTGTGGGGTTGCATACTCTTTGTTCCAGGGCATTAGTGTTAAAGACCAGGACCTTAATGTGAGCACTGTGGTACTCATATAAGGTTCCCAGTCAATGGAGGGATAGTTAAAATTTCCCATGACTAGAGTGCTTTGCTGTAATTTGACTGACTCGTGGGTCCAAATAAGAAGTGTGGGTATCATAGTTCATTGAAGGGGACCTATAGCTAATGATGACTTGAAGGAGGGCCTTAGCCACAGTTAGTTAAACTTGGAGTAAGTCCATGGAGTTTTCCTGTCTAACCAGTCTAGAGGTGTGTTCATCTTTGAAGAAGATAGCTACACCTCCTCCTTTGGTTCTTACACATTCATTTTGTGGTCTGAAAGTGTGGAAGGCATAGTAGCCTTGCAAGGCTGAGGTACCCTTTGCGGTATTGAACCAAGTTTCTGTGACTGCACAGGCATCAACCAGCATCAATCCAGCGAGAGGAGTGATTACAGAGAATGCAATTTCTGATTTAAACTCCTAGCATTTAGCAGCATAACCTTTAATTTATTTGAGAGTGATATATTTTATATGGAAAATGTTCTTGAGACCTTGCCTAAAAAAGGTACTATGGGAGAGGCAAGTGTCTTAGCCAATAACTGTGGTCCATCAACCATGTCATCCCAGGCTGACAGGAACTGGGTCCCCTTAGAATGGCACCAGAAACTAAGCCAATTGTTGAAGTCAGTCATTTTTTTTGTTTATATTGTGGTATAATCTTAGGTGAGGGACTATGCTCCTCAAGGCTAGGGGCACGCCTGCCTGGAACACATTTTCAGAGAGCTCAATTATGTCTCACTTCATATAGTCTAGTGAGATCTGTCTTATGTCATTCATACCAACATGAAATATGACAGAGTCATAACGGGACTTCCTGTTGAGAAACAGGAGTGCATCTGTGATCTGACTAATCCTACTACCCAATAGACAGCTGATCATAAACTTCCTTCCAGCTTGGTGAGTGGGACATCTGTGTCTCTCACAATGGAGTCACCTATGACTAAAAATTTTGGTTTAGATGTGCTTTGCCTTAAGTGCTTATTTGGTGAGACACTGATGCTTGTGCTTTTGTGTGTATTGCACATAAAATCATATGTGGTAAGAGCATTTTATTCTTATTAACAAAGAAACATTTTTGCAACATTATATTTGAGAGTTTTTTTCAATGGAAAATTTTCTTGGAGAATATGAAAAAAAGACTGTAACCCATGGAATATTTATGTGATAAAAGCATTTAACAGGGAAACAATTAAAATTAATTTACATTTTTAACAGAGATAGAAAGATAGAACCTAAAAATATATTTGGAAGTTTTATGTAAAGAAGTACTGGACATTGCAAATGTTCATGACAAAATGGATTGATGGACTGATGGCTAGGATTTTAATATTGTGTTAAAAATAGAAAGAGAAAAAAAAACTACATATACCAAGCATGATAAACGTGGAGGGGAATAGGGGTGTTGTAAAATACTGGGGACAACTCAAAACTTTTTGTGTGTGTGTGTGTGTGTGTGTGTGTGTGTGTGTGTGTGTGTGTGTGGAAAAGGACATTGTAACTGTGACAAAAGAAAATGTTATATTAGTTGGGAAGTGGGACATGATGCAAAAATGTGAAGTGAAATGTTATAAATGTGACAAAATTGGACATTTATGGATGGGTTACAAAATGAAAATATGAGTAAGGAAAAATAAAAAGAAAAAAATGAATAAAGAGAAGACATTTTAGAAGTGGAAGAAATAGAAGAAAAATCAGATAAGAAAAAATATTAAAGAGGACAGAAGTTTCTAAAATAAGTGATAAAGCATTCATAAAAATGAGGAGGTAGTAAAAGGAAAAAAGAATTCTATTGATAAAAGGGTAAAAGACAGAAAAAAATAGTGGGATAAGTACAAAAGAAAAAAGAAAGGAAATGGATGAAAATGAATATCTACAGCTAATGATTGGGCTCTTATAATGATTAAGGTGCTTGACTCAGACACAAGGTACATTGTTTCATTCTCACCTTGGGAAGGAAACTAGCTAGGTTAGGGTTAGAATGGCCTATTAAGGAAGTTAGCCTAGTAATTAGCTGTGAATTTATGAAACCTTGAAATTAAAGGGAAAATTACAATTTTAGAGTGCTTTCTGTAAATGTGAATAGTATTAAGAATATAGAAAGAAGAATATGAATTTGAGTGTTGTAATACATGTGATGTCGATGTAATTATATTAGAAGAGACAAGATTTTTAACAAATGAAAGATTAAAAACAGAGAAACAATGGGGAAGAAACAATCTGGAATTTGGGAAAGGAGAGATGTTCTGGAATAACCATATTCTGTAGAAATGCAGTAAAGATATTAGATGCAACTTTAGCAAAAACAGGAAGACTAGCAATTGTAAATTTAAAATGGAAAGAACAAGTATATAGAATTATAACATTATGTGCTTATACTAATTGTAAAGAAAAGGCAAGCTTATTTCATCAGATTTTAGACTATGTAGTGACAAATATGAATAGCAGGGACTTTAATTGTGATTTAAGAGGCAAGTATAAAAAGAAAGGAAATTATATAAGAAAATGTTACAAGTTATATGATCCGGTAATTTAAAACTCTGGGACAAAAATTCATGGACATTTCATAAGGGGTATGTATAGAACTGAAACAGATTATTTCATACCATCAAAAGGCTTAGTTATAGGAGGAAGGGAGGTAGTTGAAACAGGATTTCCTGATCATCTTGCAATATAGCTAGAGATAAAGAAAAACAAGGAGTATATAAACTTAAGGAAAAATAAAAAGGATAAATGGGTAAGCATGAAATGAAGAAAGAAAAAGATTAGTCATATTACTATGAGAACAGTTAATAAAAAATGGTTGGAATGGTGGATGATATGTAAGGAACAATATAATTTTTTTTTTACAGTGACAATGTGATGTGAGAAAAGTAGAGAAAGAAAATATAAAAGAACATATAACGATGCATTGGAAGATTTAGAGCATAATGATAGAAAATACTTTGACAAAAAAAATAATTGTATGAAATAAATCAAGAAAAAATAAGAAAAACACGGATAGTCAAAAAGTTAACAGAAAATTAGAATAGCTATTTAGAAAAGAAGACTCTTTTAAATGAGCTAGATAAAGTAAACATAGATTTGGCTGCAGGACCAGATGAAATAAGAGTAAGAAATGTATAAAAAATTTAAGGGAGTGGCAAAAAAAAAATTTTAAAGATTTTAAATGACTGCTCAAATGAAGGTTTTATGTATAAAGAATTATGTAGTGGAACACTTAAATTCATATGGAAGAAGGAAGAGAGAAGAAAACACTGGAGACCAATAGTATTGAATAATAAGATTTTTTATGAAAAATAATAAAGAAGACATTTAAAACTAAAATGGAAATATTATGCAAGGTAGCATATATAGCATAAAGGGGAAGGGTTGTCATGAATTAATAATATAGAAACTGTAAATGATATTATGAACAGAAAAAGAAGAGTAAAGCATGAGAGGAAATCTTAATAAGGCATTTGATACAATTGGACATAAAATTTTTTGGATAATGAAAGAATATAAGTGAGAAAGTTAAGAAATTACGTATGTCAGCATACAGTAATAATAAACTAAAAATACTTCTAAGTGGCTGGTTAAGCCAAGAGGTACATGTGAAAAGTGGTATAAGACAGGTATGTCCAATGAGTTGTATACTCTTTGTAGTAGTTGTGAATGTGCTAGTATATGAAACAAATTACAAAATGAAGGAGATGGGGTGTATAACATCTAAAGGGTTAAGAATTCCAGTTCTGCTAACATATGCAGTCAACATTACAATAATTGCAAACAAAAAACCCAAAATTTGATAAAAGCAGTAACAATTTGCACAAATGTGTGTCTAAAAATTATATGAATGGCTTTAAATAAAGAGAAAAGCAAAGCTGTAGGTGATGTAGTAAAGACTGGGGTATATATTTTACAATGAATGAAATTTCTGTGTTAGGCATACCATTAGGAAATAAAGATATACGTTGAATTGAATGGGGGAAAAACAACAGAAGAAATAAAACAAACCTGCCATTTTGGTTAACATATAAATTACCATTCAGAAAAAAAGTCTAATTTGGTAAATTCACTACTGATGGGAATACACTTAGCAAGTGTATTTATGTTGCCAACAGTAAATGAAAAGGAATATATTGCAGATATTTTTTCATATATATGGGGTTCTAGATGAAACCTAGTAAAAAGAGGAATTTTGTATATAAATAAAGGAGGTGGTTTACGGTGAATTAATCCAGTGGCATACACTGCTTCATTAAGTGGATAAATGACAAAAATGAGAGATTAGTAGTAAAATTGTATAAATGCAAGTATAACAAATTTGGGGATATGGTAAAAAGTGTAAAATAAAGAAAAAAAAAGAAAAGGTGTATAAATAAGGAAATATTACCAAGAAAAATATTTTTATGAAAAATAAAAAATAATGATACAGAAAAAGATAGAAAAGTATGGTATAACATTGTAATGATAAAACATTACAGCATAAAATCATGGGGAAATCTAACAGATGAAAGACTTAAAGCTAAGAAGCAAATGGTATAATTAGAAAGTAGAATGTAAAGATTTTTTGTGGAGACTGGTAACCGATTAATATGCCAGTAAAAGGAAATATGCCATACAAGAAAAGTGATAGAATATGTTTACATTATCAAGAAGAAGGAACTACAGAACATGTGTTTTTGAAATGTAAAAGTCAAAAAAAGCTATTGGGAAAACTATCTAAAGAAGATTTTTGAAGATATAAAAGAAGTGGATAAAATAAACCTGGATATGATTAAATATGGATATTATAAGAATAGAAGTAAAGAATACGTTAAAAGAATAGATAACAATTTTACGTTACATGGATTATATGGAGTGAAGGAATAAATGACATTTTGTTTAATGGTAAATGATTTTTAGCAACAGTATTAAATAAAATCAGATGGTGGTTATGGAAAAAGGAGTGTGGGTCTAACAGGGATGAAAACGCAGTATGGCTATGTAAACAGATTTGTATGTGTGTGTATATTTTTTTGTATCATTGTAAATATTTAGTAAATAAGAATTGTTTCTTGTATATAAATAAAGGGCCTCTACGCTTTTCAATATTTGCCTATGCTACCACTAAATTAACATTTCATCTAGAGGATAAACTCAAGAATACAGTACACCCCCTTTTATTGTTCTGCAGTGTTAGCAATGCATCTAGTCAGGGTAGGAATAGAACCCACAGTCTTTTGCACCAAAGACAATTGTGCTACTTGTTGTACCACTGATACTACACAATGATCAGAATATCTTCAGTCAAAATATCAACAAAAAGTATCTAGAACACAAAATATCGACAAAATCAAGGTATTGCACTTTCTCCACAGTTGTGGGAACTTGGGAGTTTTGTGTGTGTGTATGTATGTGTGTGTGTGTGTGTGTGTGTGTGTGTGTGTGTGTGTGTGTGTGTGTGTGTGTGTGTGTGTGTGTGTGTGTGTGTGTGTGTGTGTATGTGTAACAAGGGGTGTGGGAACTGCAGAAAGGCTTGCCCCCTGCAAAAACATTTGCTTTGGATATATTCAGTTTGTGTTTATATATTTGTATTGATATTTCATGTGTCAGTGTTATGATCACATATAACTATATATTTATATTAATAAACTATTTTGAAAGATGTTAATGATTATCTTCTGATTGAAAAAAAGCTTAGTCCATAATTTTGGAAGGTGCTGTGTAATATGTATATATAGATATATAGATAGATAGATAGATAGCAATAACAGAAAGATGACATATCTAAGTGTATTGAGTGTGGACTCATGTCAGCAAACATATAGTGGATGCAATGGGTTGCACTGGATGCAACAAGGTGAAATACAGTACTATGGCCACTTTATATGCATTTATGTATTCAGTTAATTACAATCAAACATCTGAGGCATATACAATTAATATAGTCACTATAAATGGTGGCCACAGATGCAGTCTGTAGATGAAACTGACTGGCCCTTGCTGTTTTATCAATATTGTTCTGGCTTGGCAGGGCAAGTATTGTGACTACTATAATAACTATTACTATTATTATGTTGCAATCAGATACCTGAGATGCATATTGTCATTAAAGTTGCTATAACGCATGGATACTGAGACAGTCTATGGATTAAAGTAAATGATCCCAGCTATCATTTAATCACAGTTATGCAATCATTGAGCTGGCTTGGCTGGACTTGTGTGTATTTGAGTAAAACAAGATGAAATACATTACAGTCACTACTTTTTTTAGATTTTAATTTGATCACATTCAGACATCTGAGGTGTATGCAATCAAAAAATGACTATTATGAGTTGGTACTGAGGCAGCATGTGGATAAAACTTAATGAGCCTGGAAGCTATTCAAATAAAATTAAGTAGGTTATAACCATTTGTAATATAGCCCCTGCCCATTCCAGTCAGCCCTTCCCATTAAATTGACCAAAGTCAAATGCAGATGACCTGGAGGAATTCATATATTTCTTGCTTGAAACAAAGGAGGGAAGAATAATATTAGCTGGGGACTTACATTTACCAGAAACAGACTGGAATAATATTGATCCATCAGCATTAGTAAGAAAATTATTCACAATGTACAGTATATTCAGGAACAACAATTGCTTCAGATTGTTATAAAAAAAAAAAAAAACTACCAGGGGAAGGAACATACTAGATGTTTGTGTTCCTAAAGAAATTACTGTTACTTCAAGTCAAGTTTAACACTGTCGATGTGCAGTGCTCATGAAGTTATAAAGGTTAACTTGTTGCTAGATAATTCTGCCAAACTGAAATCTAAACCAATACACGGAAAGTTAATTACAGATTACATGGAAGCAAAACAGTCAATAAGTAAAATTAACTGGAGTGAGGTGTTCAGTGGAAAAACTGCAGACAGAATGTGAAAAGTTTTAAAACAGAAATGGAGTGCAAAAATAAAAAAGTTTAACATCAGGATCTAAGCATACAACGTTAGGGGATATATTTCCATAAGAATAAAGTATCTGATTAAGGTGAGAGACAAAAAATGTAAAAGATGGAAGACAGGTCAAACTACAACTTTGAAAACTGAACTAAACAAGCTGGACAAACAGATTGAGCATAGTGTGAGACAAGATCAAGAAATATTTGAAGATAATTTATATAAAGATATTGAGCATAATAGGAAACCTTTTTAAGATACATAAGATCTGGAAGAATTACAGACATACAAATTGATAAACTGTGTGCAGATTCTAAAATGTATTCTCAGACAAAACAGATTATTGCTATATTTACAAAATCTTATGCAAAACAGTTTGGCTCCAGAAAAGTGGTGATCAGTTATACTAGTGACATCCAGGTAACCCCAGATACTGGGATCAAACTGGATTATATTGAAAAAGAACTATGCAAACTAGAGCCAAACAAAGCACAGGGAGGAGATGGAATTAGTAATGATGACCTGAGAACACTTCAACAAGAACTTATGGTACCATTATATCTATTATTCATTAGGTCATATAAATATGGGGAGATTTCTCAAGATTGGAGACATGCGCTTATTAAACCTGTCATTAAGGAAAAGGGGAGTAGGACAAACAGTCATATAAACCCTTAAGTCTACCTTCATGTTGTGGAAAAATAATGGAGAAGGTAATATTGAATACATTATTGTCAGAATTGGATAAGTTGGGACTTGAAACCATATAGCAGCATGCATACTTTGAAAATAGATCTATTACCACCTGTAACATGATGTTCTATAACAATATAATAACAGCTATAAATGAAAACTTGTGCTGTAATATAATTTATATAGGTTTAACTTCAGCATTTGACAGGATCATACACAGAACACTGATCAATAAATTAGATCAACTAGGTATTGATGTACTCTTGATAAACTGAATAGCTGCATGGTTTACAAATAGGACATGGCAAGTATCATACAGCAACTGGACAGGTAAAATCCGTGGTTACAGTCAAGGTGTCCCACAGTGCTCTATCCTAGGCCCCTATTTGTTTAGAGTGTATCTTTAGATCCAACGTTTTCATCCGAGGTGTTCTACAGTCTATATGCAGATGACCTGAAATTGGGTAAACTGTTTACATGTGTTACAGATAAGGCACGTCTGCAAAATAATTGACTAAATTGACCTTTTGGGCACATGAGAATAATATACTGATGGATACATCAAAAAATAAGCATATGTGATTTGGGAGGCATAAATTTAAAGGTGAATAGTTAATATAATACCTAGTGATTGAAGCTGTAGATTCATTTAAGGACCTGGGTATATGGGTAAATCCAGCTATGAGTTTTTCTAATCATATCAACCAATTGCTTAATGATAGTTATAGAACTATAGGTTGTATAAAAAGATGTATAAAGTCCAGGAAATCAAAAATGATGAAGTCATTGTTTGTTAGTTATAGTAGACCCAAACATGAGTATGGAATAACAATATGGAAATCCTATAAGAAAACAAGCATGAGTAAACTGGAAAGAGTACAGAGGAAATATACCAAGGGCATCCATGGATATGAAAATCTAAGTTATTATGAAAGACTAAAATATCTGAACTTGTACAGTATCTCTTACAGATATCTAAGAGGAGATCTTATTCAGCTATACAGGGCATTTAGAGACAATTACCTCTGGGAATATTTGGGGTTATCATCATCAGACAACCTATGTAGAAGATTCTACAGGAATGAGAAGTGTACTAATTGGTTCTCTGACACAGTAGCTGATGCATGGAACAGACTACCACATTACATTAAAGAAAGTGCTAGTTTAGCAGTTTTTAACAGCCTGGACACTTAGTATGTAAAGTGTTTTGATATATTGGCAAGCTAGAAGTGCATTAATGCCCATGCTTGAAATATTTGTATGTATGTATGTATGTATGTATGTATGTATTCTGCTGGCGCCCCTTGCTTTGAAGTCACTAGCTACCACTAAGTCTCACCTGTCACAGACCTAACTGTTCATTAGCAAAGCATTATAAACATTCTGTTGGGAAAAATGTCCTTTCCTTACTTTTACAAATACTCTATGTCATAGCAGTTACTTCCAGCCATAACCACCTAAGGGTCTGGACCATTAAGCGCAAACCCAAGATATGTACTACAGGTGCATGTAGAAGACAGTATCAGCATATCACAATCAGTGAACCTGGGTAGGTTTTCTATTACCTTAGAGTGACCCTTCTTTTTAGTACTTTGCTATGTAAATTGGTAGATCTTGATCACCTCAGTTCTTTACAGAATTTGCCTTCATTTAAAAATCTGAAAATAATCTGTCCATCTCAGTTGTTCACTTCTGAATACCTTGCAGAACTAATGCCTTTTTTCCTCCAGAGGAATAAAAATCAGGGACTTCTTCCTTAGTGAAATTAGGCAATAAATTAATTTATCTGCTTCTCTATTCTTCTCAGGTATTCACTTCAGTAAAATTCTAAATGCTGCTGTCAGATATTATTAAACAATTGTATGTAGTTTAGTCATTACTTGAACTGCAGATTCATGCTTCATAGGGCTCATACTGATATGTCTCTGATTTTTTTTTAATTTAACAGTATAAACACAATGTTTATACTTTAAGCTAGACTACTGCTAGTACTGATTTTTTCATGTGTACTTGTAAGTAACTGTATTATACTATAACTGTTTCTGAGAAAAGTACATAAGTTATAATTACAAGACGCATGTTCAAATCATAAAGAAGTTGCCAACACTGTACAAAAAAAAAAAAAAAAGATCTTAGGACATTAGTAGACAACACATTAGACTTTAACCAGTACACATCTAAAAAAGTCAGTAAAGCATATTGTGTAGCCAGCTAATTATAAGGACATGTCTACAGGGAGATCACTGTACCTCTTTACATCTCACTGACCAGACCTGTTATTAAAGACACTGAAGACAGTGCCATGTTTTACGGCTTTTGGACAAGCCGCCTGAGGGAAAAAATTAAATGGTGCAACTATTCCTTACTGGAAAAAATCACAGGGTTGAAAATATTGAATTATTCAAATAAGCCATTTTGTTACTTCTTATATTTTATTTCTCACATCTCTGCCTGGTGTATAAGGCAATCTCTACTCTGATTTTATTTGGAAGTCTGTGCTAGAATGCATCACTGAGGGAGCTAATACCATTTAGGGAAATGAATACTAAAAATGAAATCTACCAGACTGATTTACAGTTAAAAAAATTATATTAAGCTTCAGTGAGAAGAAATCTAGGAACTGTACTAGTGATTTTTATATTTAATATCCAGTCTTTGCACTAGAGAATTATAATTAAATAATGGTAATTACACACTTGAAAAATTAAAGCAGATTCTGTGATCCTGTGCACCAACCCTCAGTAAAGCAAGCAGACCTTATTATAAGTAAAACATATGAAAATAAATGTAGATTGTGGTGATTACCAGACAGGTTATATTGTCAGCGGTGCAACAGGTAGCACACTTGTCTTTGGTGCAGAAGGCTGTGTGTTTTATTCACATACCATCTAGATCTATTGCAGTGCAACATAATGAGGGGATACTGTGTTCCTAAATGTGCTGTCCTTCAGATAAGGCTTTAAACCAAGGCCCCATCTGCTAGAGTGGGTGGTATCTCAAGTGGATGTAAAAGACCCCATAGCACCTATGAAAAAGACTATGGGAAGTTCCCTGATGCCCTGGCAAAATTTCCCCTAGTAGTACAAATACCACCTCAGGTCTCCCCTAAGAAGAGGCTACTAACATAGTGCAAGTAACCCGGGCAACAAAGGATAAATAAATTAATATTCTGGCCTAAAATCACAAATTCTATAAGAACTTCACATTTTCCAGTACTCAGACAGTCCCAGTTTTAGAATTTACTACTATTTTCATGAAAAAAAATGGAAAAGCAGGGTGCACAATTATTCCATATCATCCAAGGTTATGGAATAAACTTTATTTTGCAATCAGAAGTCATCAGACATAACCTCTTGCAAAAATACTCTAATATTTATATGTATGCAAGTGTATATGATATTTATATGTATCTAGATAAATATAGGTATATTGGAACGAGAAAATATCGACCTAAGTTTATGGCAATCAATGTTCTTCAAAGCCAGTAGGTTATAAGCTTGAAAACTGAATCTATGAACTTAATAAATAAATGCATAGATACATACATATAGACCTAAAATCAGGATCATTCTATGTTCCTGTTCTTGTCAGTATGAAGGGTGACTCCATATGCTGAATGTCTTTTTATTCCTATTACCTATTGCATTATGTCAAGGACCATAATATTGACTACATACTAGGTTGAATCCATACTCCTAATTTTACAAAGAGAGAATGTATTTAAGCTACTGTTAAGAATAGTAGTCCTACATCTGTACATACCCCTGGAAACCCCATATTTCTAAAAACAACATATGCTATCTTAGATTGTTTCTGATATCAAAAAATAGTAATCCTTAACAATTTCAGTATGGACTGGCCCATTGCTCTTGGCTGACAATCCCTCCCTACCTTAAACCAGCTTGGCTTTAGTCTTCAATATATATATATATATATATATATATATATATATATATATATATATCTTTTAAGGCCGCTTGCAAAACACACTATCTGAGATTGATTTTGTACTTTGGCCAGAGGATAGCACTCATACTGGGGCTCCACTGAAAGTAGGCTCTGCTTAGATTTTTCCCTCCTAACAAATAAGCATATAAACCCACATTCCTCATCAAATGAGATTACCCATGGTGCCAGACTATAATTGTTTCACATCAAACATTTACAGACTCTTGAACCAAAAAGAATATGAATCAAGTGTGTCTAATGTTCAGTACTCGGCATTATGAAGAAACAGACTAAACATCAATGACCAACATAGCTAACCCGACTTCTGGGTACTTTCTGGAGAGCCTTCTTATGATGTGTGCACTTTATCTTGCTCATTATTTTAAGAATATGTTCATAGTATAACATAGTAATCAGAGTAATGCTATTGAATGAACTTGATTCATCTTCCTGACTCTGACTGGATTTCAGCAGTATATTATGCTGCCTCTACCAAGACATATAACTGGAGTACAGATGGAACTATAAACAGGCAGCTCTGCCATATGGATATTACCTGATCAACAAACAATAAACACATTGATATGAAGACAGACAAAACTATAACCGACTACAGTGACTCACCTGGTAGCATAAATAGCAATGATACCATCAGCATCGCTAGTCGTTTAGGAAATTCCATTCTAAGCCTTGGATTCTTTTTACTTCCCAAGTTTTTCCGTCTTGGCAGCTAGCTGACTACTAGAATTGTTGCAGATCCTGACTTTGCAGTTATAGGTTAAATGATTTTTTCCAGTTGTTTTTCGTACTGATGTTTGTTTTAAAAAGCAGCAATGTTACCGGTGTTATTATGACCGAGTTTACTGGTTTAGCTTCAAGCTGGGCTGTCTGTTGCTTTGGATTCTACTGAACCTGTATCACCACTGTTCACTTGGAAGCTTTTGTTGTTCTTTATGCAAGTTGTTTCTTCGGCTGTTAGTAAACTTGCTACCGAAGTGAAGTAACATACAGAAAAAATGGAAAGAGGAGCGTAAGTGTATCTCTTTATGAGATGATCACCTGTGCTGAAAAAATGCAAATTTGGTAAGTGACTTTTCATAAAAGGGGTTTATTTTTCCAGACAAGTTCATCCAGTAAATCAACAGTAATAGAATAATATCCCTATGTTTCTGATTTTTTTTCAGCTAGAACACACTGCTTACCTCATTGTTATAGTACCAAATTCATTCTCTGTCAGATTACAAGCCTGAGCTTATCCTGGCACTCACTAGATGCAAAATAGAGAACTAATTCTGGATGGGATGCCAGCCCATTGTAGGAGGCATACACCTACTCACTCTCCCACAGCAAGCAGAGCTATAGGTAATTTGCAGGAATACCAATTCACTTAGGACATATTTTGGGTGTGGGAAACTAGATCACCCAATTAAAATTCATAAAAAAAAAATTAAAAAAAAGAGAGAAAAGACATGCAAACTCTACAGAGAAAACACTCCAGATGTTAACCTAATTGGAGGAACAATTACTGTGAAGTAGCAGTGCTAACCATTGTGCCACTCCTACAGAAATCCTGATACTTCACAATAAAATGCATTACTTTTCTTCTTCATAAAATAAACTATCTGACTTACTCATGCAGATATTTGCCTACTTTATTGAAAATGAATGCTCATCAGGCATCCAGCTTTGTTTTAGACCTGAAAGGTTAGCACCCTCAAGCTGAATCTGACAAACAGGCCATGCAAAAATCACACACACACACACACACACACACACACACATATATATATATATATATATATATATATATATATATATATATATATATATATTACACACACCCACCATCCATGACCATGATTTCCATGAATTTGTATGGATTAGCATTATGTGAGAACACAGAACTACAAGCTTAGTAAGACAATTTTTTGAGCTCAACTTTGCTGACTTGAATAAAATGTAGGAAGCAAAAGCAGCACAACTTGCTAATTCTTCATTGGTATGCAGCTCCATAGAAACTTACCATTATTTCCATCCTCCATCTTGGTGGCCATATTGTGTGACAAACTAGTACATATTTGAGAACCCACTATCTCCAATTTATACGTCATGGTCAGGAACATAGTCTCACAATCTGCACCACTGAGCACTGAATAATACACAAGGGGTGGATGACCGTAAGATTGTATAGTAAATGTGCACTGCTTCATCAATTAACAGCCAGCATCTACCATGAGCATTTAAGCTTTACACTGATCAGCTGCTGAGCTGCCTTCATTTACTCAACTCAGTCTTATCCACCTTGCTCCTAGTCTATTGCATTCAGTGATATCTCATCAACAGTAACTGACATTTGTCCACAATTATTTTACATAGATACGCACACTGACACACCTGTGTGCACACACACATACATGAGCAAAAGTGAGCTCACGTATGCATGTGCACGCGTGAGAGCACACACACAAACACAATATTTTCCAGGAAGGATTATTGGCAAAGATATTTTTCCAGTTCTGACACTCTCCTCCTCCCTTAACAGTAATGTGCTGTCATTGGATAGACCAATGTGATACATCAAGAAAATCTTATCCTTAAAATAAGCTGACCATTAAATATCTGTATGGTAGTCACTCTTCAAAAGGCAATGCCAACAGCTGAGATGTCACCAGATCGACACACACACACACTCTTATATTAGTAAATAAAACAACCAATCATGAGCTTTTGAAATCAAAATAGTACAAGGCTTTACTTGAAATTAATAAAGAATAAGTAATGCACTTTGTAAACTTAAGCATACAAACTATCTGTTAAATCCTACTTATTTTGTATTTGTGCAGATGTACAGCAGGTACATCTGCACAACAAAATACAATATTAATGTGTTTTAACAGCAGGTAGCATACAGAACAACTCTGTATATTGGTTTATCTTGTCTTATCGTTACAGAGAGTATAGATTTTACTGAAATCTAACTACTTCAGACTTGTAAGTCCAAACAGTAGTTGTACACACTGATAGGTAATGAATTGCAGGCTTGGACTTCTGCCCATAAACTGCAGTACATTGTGCCCTTTATTGATTTACTTAAATTTCTTTAGTGGAATAGAATACTGATCAAACAATGGCCAATTATTCTCTTTGAAAGCAAGGCAAAAAACATTGACTTAACATGGCTCTTTCTGCTTAAAAGACCAGGGTCTGTATTTTCTATTTGGATTTCATTTTGAATGTAAAGTTTTTCCCCACAGGTACATAACTCTAGAGAAAACTATAGGATCCAGTGACCTGGATTAGAAGTGAAGACATTGGTATTGTAAATCTGTGCACATTTGAGAAAACATATTTATTTTTAACAGCCCTGCTGCAATTTCAGTGAAAGCATCTGTTGTGTTCTGTACATTACAGATATAAAATTTGCAAAAAGTAGCAACTACGGTTTAAATTTATCTCAGATTACTGCTGTTTTCTGTATGTTTCACTAAAAACACCCGTTATTCCAAGTATCACCACCAGGTACAAAAAGGACTTATCCTTACAACAGAAATGTCTGTAGTGACTGTCACTTTGAAAACATAGACCTACACCATATTAGAGAGTTCTGGCTTGGCTCTGTGTTTAGTTAGCAGCCTATCCCTGTGCCATCAAGGCAGAAAAAGTGTCTGGGAAGTTAAGCCAGTAAACAGACATTTCTTAACTATTAGAGTTTGGTAAAAACAGAAATAAAATTACCTTGAGAAATACAGAATGGTTGGTTGCACTAAATATTTGAAAAGTAAAAGGAGTCAAATAGTTTAACATGGCATATTTGCTTTGCTAAATATAGCTATTTCTGCTCCATTGTTAATACAGGTATTCAAAATCAATTAAGCAGAAGGGATGGCATGTATTTCTATCTCAGCAGAGTGCTTTCTTTGGCTCATCCACAGCCAAGCAGACATCTTTTCTTTTAGGGTAAACAAAACCAAGGGATAATAGAAGATATCTCTAACATCTTTAAAGAATCGTTAACACATTTCTTTTGGTTTTAAATTATTTTTATTGTTTACTTGATGTTAGAAGTGTGTTTCACTGCATTTAGTTTAAAGCTCAATTTCTTTATGGTTTCATTTTTAAAACTCAAGTGATCATATATTCATGCATGCACATAAGTATTAATGATTTCTTAAAGAATGGGTGACATGTAGATCGCACGCTGAGTGGAGAATGAACATTCTCCAACAGGCTGTTAATCAATCTACAGTTTAATGCCTGCTGAAAACTGAGTCCACCACTTCACAGCATTATATCAAGCTGCTGTGGAGCTCAGACAGAGTAACCTAATGGCCACCATTATTTTACACACTCAAAGCAATGCTTTTGCTATTTAGCGAGTGCAAAATTACAAAAAAAAAAAAAAAAAAAAAAGAAATTATTTATAATAAAGTGGGTGTGTGAATGTATGCATGTATGAGAGTGAGAGAGAGATAGATTGAGCTATTATTTTACACTTGCTAAGCAGTGCTTTTGCTATTTAGCAAGGGAAAAAAGGAAAGAGAATAAAGGGTGTGTGTTTCTGTGAGTGAATGCATGTTTACATACATGAGAGCAGAAATGTGTGTGTGTGTGTGTGTGTGTGTGTGTGTGTGTGTGTGTGTGTGTGTGTGTGTGTGTGTGTGTGTGTGTGTGTGTGTGCAAGAGAGAGAGAGAGAGAGAGAGGAGTGGAATTGATCAAGCAGTGGCAACAGCAGCAGCTTTGCACACCTTTCAACCTCTTATTTCAGGATATCTAGATAAAGCCTAAAATAAAGGGTGAACAAAGGCTCAAAACAGGAACAGATTTTAAATAGTGCTATTGTAAAATTACAAAGTTACTTGAATAATAGGATTTGTGTTAGTACACATTTTCTGAAACTCAAGTGTGTGAGACTGAGTGAGATTGACCACTGGCAGCCGCAGTAGAGAGATTTGCATACCTCTCAACCTCTTAGTTGAAGAAGTAAGGATAAAGCCGAAAATAAAGGGGGAACAAAGTCTAAAAAATAGGAACAGATTTTAATTATCACTGTTATAAAATTACAAAGTTGCTTAAATGACTGGATTTGTGTCAGAATGCATTTTCTGAAGGAAATAAAGTCTGAAATGCAAATGTATGTCATTATTTAGTGACTTAAATTTCCAATGACTGGCGACAAACCAAACATATTAGGAGTAAGGAACCAAAACAAAGTAAATAACTGGATATTTAAAAAAAAAATTATATTTTGGATGTAAAATGCTTCCTCTAACACAATTTACATATACTACAGCAAGTTTGAAACATTAGGTGGAGGAACTATTTTACATCAAAAATATATAAAAAATAATACAGTAATAAAAAAATAAAACACAACAAATTTTACTGACAGTCCATTCAGTAAGTGCAATAATGCCCTGCAAGGTATATATCATTGTGGAAATAACACCCTTCCAAGGGCTGTGGCATTGGGCCTCAGAACAACCCAGCAGCCGTTATTTCCACAACAATGCATTATTGTTTGCTTAAACAACTTGTGAACTGGATGAACATCTTCAGGATAGGAAGTGTTTCCTGAAGGAGATACTTCCTTTGATTTTTAATTTGTGTGTGCGTATTTAGCTACAAGAATTTTGTCTTTAATTATGACTATGGAACAGATAAGGAAAATGTCTAAAGATGATGGGATGTGTTTTACAATGCCTACCAGGTCTTTCTGTGATCACAGAAACATTCATCCCTAAAATGCGAGTCCCAAGTCTCAAACAGAGTACTGGAAACTCGTATGTGATCAGGAAGTCCATGCCAGCAATATGAGTTGGTAACTTTTAACATATTGAGTTTGGTTTTATAAACTATCTCTTTTCATTGCTGATTAGGATGCGTCTTTTTAAAGAAAATATACATCACTTGTTTTGTACGTTAAGAATAGTGTTATTCTAGTAATATATACATTTAAAAGGCAAGAGAGGTTGCATGTTATGAAACAGCTGCAATATATTGTATACTTGAATTTGCATGCATACAAGCGAATCCCCTAACAGTGATTCCTTGCCATTATTTACAAGTTAATGGTAACATTGATATACAACTATATGTTTTTTTTTCTGAAAAAAGAGGTGGCTTACTTGTGTGATTGTTCATGTCAAACTACTTTATTAGTTTGGATATACTGCTGGTTTTGCACAGTATACAAGTATAAGAAAAATAAATTTGATATGAAACATCAAGGAGAATAATATGAAGTCCACTAAAGATGAAACATCAAAACTGACTGACCACTAAAATTGAAAACCACTTAAATTTAATCCTATGTGGTAAGCTCTGCCTCAAATCCACTTACTTAAACATATAACCTGCAGTCTCACAACTCTGGAGAAAAGACAGATACCAAAAGAAGGAAAAGTGTTTCCCATTCCACTTCTAGAAACAATACAGCAAGGATGCACTTGTAGTACACAAACCCAAAAACAAAAATAAAACTCCCCAAGTCATACCACTAAGACCAGAAATTTCAAACATCCATAAAATGTGCTAAAACAGCAATAATAGCTTTAAATAGACTTCAGTACTACTGGTCTAATATTTTCAGACATGACAAAAGATCATATGAACAAACTGCTTGCTCCTAACAAAAAATACAATGTGTGTTGTTGTTGTTGTTGTTGTGTCTTTTGGCTTTTCCCAGTTAGGGGTCGCCATAGTGGAACTCCGGTCCACTAATGATTGGCAGTAGATTTTTACGTGCCGAGTTGCCGGCCCTGACGCACAACCTTCAAAGAAGGTACACCCATTCACGCATGTCTCCACACAGAAGATGGTCTAGCTGAGAATCGAACAGGACAACGTCTTACTGTGAGGTGACAATGCTACCGCAGCACCACCAATGAAAGCCTATCTGCACAAACTTACAACTACTCATTCGATGAAGAACAACATTGTTTTCCCTTAGGAAAAGTAGACTTAGCTTAAAAAGTTTTGTGATGCCTACATTTAAATGTTCATATAGTTAGAGCTCATTATTCTCTTTGCTGCACAACTAATAGTCTAAATATAGCACTTTTCATCCAAGTTTTGTATCAGTGTGTCTTGATGAGTAGGTACTGCATGTTGCTTAGTTTACTTTCCAACTGTTTCATGGTATAACATTAGCTGTCTCTATTCATGTCTAATACTAACATTTAAAATGAGATTACTCACAGTCAGATTTGGTCATCATACCTGCTTGTATATTATCAGAAATAATGCATAATGCAGTGGTGAACAGTTTTTCAAATTTTTTGCTGTGTGGTATTCTATGAAGGCCATTGTTTTACAGCTATGTTATTGTTGTATATATACTGATGTACTCTATCATGCACTACCATAAATGCCTGACCCACATTTGTAAATAGATCATGAATACAAGTTATGCCTGCATAGAACCTTACATAATCACTAGTATTTTATATGCACTTGTGCATATGTGTGCACGTGCACATATCTGTATGTCTGCTTCACATCTCACATTGATGGTCTTAGAAACGGAACTATGCATGGTTTCCACTGGGTTAGATACAATTTCTCTTCATAGTGAAGAATGTAGCCCATGCCCATTTTCATTATATCAAAACTACCAATCATATAGACTTTTCCGGAATCTAGGAAGTTTTGTATCACTGAACAGGTTTGTGCATCCTCTGAATGCAGTAATGCAAGGATAACATTGTGGATTCATCTTTATCTCTGAAGTCACCAACTAAGTTCATTCTGTAGTAGTGAGTCATGATATACATTTCTCAAGAATGTGCTATTTCAAATGATTTTAAAGATATGTCTTATACTACATGGTTCTACCTGTAGAATTATATAACTATTTAGATGCTCTTGCCCTTTGGGTCAGAATAACACACATGACATTTTTCAGGATGGAAAACATTACTGATCCAAAGTGCTGTCTATCAGGGTTGTACCATTACAGTGTATTTTTATGAAACCAAAACTAAAATAATTCTATTTCCTGAGAAAAATAATATTTCCTGTAATTTTTAAACATTGAAGCAAGATACACTCATATTTTGCCTGTTCTGACAGAGAAGCACGTTCTTCTGATTATGTTAATTGTTTGCCGTAAGAGTCTGTAATTTATTTAATAATAATAATAATAATAATAATAATAACAGAGACTGTAGCTTATGTAGTGTGTTTTATAAAGTTATCTTTTCATGTCTTGATATGAAAATAGTATAAGAACATCTTGAAACAATGTAGAAATGAATTGGTTAAGTTCAAATTCAGATAGTAATGGCCCTTTGAAATTGAATATAAACACTTTCAAAAACATAACTATAGACACCTGTTGGGACTTTAGGCTTAGGAAGAATGTTTTTCTGGAGTTTTCCAAGATGGCTGCATACTGATTAAAAACTTAATTTCAGCTCTCCCAGGGTAAAAAAAGAAATTGATAAAGGCCAGTAACTGCATCTTTTAGTAAAATTCAGTTGCTAGCTAGTAAATATACTGCCTGGATACCAGCAAAGAAGAAACTTAGAGAGCCTTAAAGAAAGTCAACTTAAAAAAGTGAACAGAAAACACTGATGGGGAAGAATCCTGCAGCTGTTCATTGAAAATCAGCTCAAGTTCCAGCTTTGGTTCAAGAGATGGCTTCCAGTAAGTTAGAGAAAAGAATAAGTACAATGTGCTTAGAGTTGATTAAAATAAATGGCACATTGAAGGGGTATATCAGCTCAAATAACAAAAGGCTGGAAAAATGAAAGAAACTTTAAATAGATATTCAAATAAACTGATAAAAGTGCAAAGAAATCAGAGGTCAAAATGAAGAAAAGGCTGGCTGAGTATGAGTCTGCTCAAGAAGAGCCTTTTCAAAAAATTATAGAGTTAGAGGACAGACTATGCATTGAAAACCTGAGATTTTCCACTGTTCCAGAGAAATGGATGGAACAGACTATGTTAACTTTATGAAAGCACATGTAAGTAACTGGGCTGGTATTCCACAGTAGGATTTTTTTAATTGAGAGGGCACATTATGTGCATGCTCAAAATCTGGCCATGAGAAAGCAGCAAGACCCATATTATTAAAAATGCAATCATACCAGCAAAAAAGAGTTGACCCTTACAAAATTGTGGCAGAGGAGCAAAATATTAAAAATTTGAGACAGTATAGTGTTTCCAGAAAATGATTATACACTGTACACCAGGCAGAACAGAAGCAAATATATCCCTGCAATCAGGGAATGTAGAGAGGTGGGAGTGAGATTCAAGCTGCTGTATCCAGCTGTCTTTACAATATTTTTCCATGAAGTATCAATGTCATTTTTGATGTATAACAGACTAAGAAGAAAATACAAAATTTTGTCCAACAAGGGGTAAGCCATCAAACAGAAGTGGTCTCTGCTTCACATACTTCTGATGGTAAGGCTCATCTTTGCCAGTGAAACCTTTTCCAATGATCCAAAGGAAAATGCTTGAGAGAAAGAAAAAAAGCACAGGAGTTGATAAGAATACCTTGGACTTAAACTAGAGTCTGAGGTTGGGAGATGGAGATGAACAGGAAGAAGACCAGCAACAATGAAATTAGAGAATAAATGCGAGACTATAAAGCATCAATCACATTTGTGAAATATGGCTTTACAGGAAAAACTGGCTAAAAAGGTCAGATTTTGTTGACATTGTTAAACTTGTTGGGGAACTGACAGGCATATAATATTTGGAAGGAAATAAAAGGAACAAAAGAGGGTGAAAAGGGGTAAAATACCCATAAGCAAAACAGTTTTGTTCTTAACATTTGTTTGTAACATCTTATGTAAATTGCATGTTATATAGTAATTTATTTTCAGTGATGGTTGTATGTGATAAACATACTAAAGTATGCAGGTGAATTTTTTCTCTTTTTTTTGTTTTGAGAAAGATCGGCATTACAATGTAAAAAAAGAGAAGAAAGGCTAGACAAAATCAATTGGATTTAATCAATAGGATGTAATCTTGGTCTGCTGGGGTGGGTGATGGGTTGTAAAGGTACAATGATTATATGTAGAACTGAAATGTTTTCTTTTACTTTTCCTTTTACTTTTCCATAGGTGAATGTCTGGATAAATGCCCTTGGCTTAATCTAATGACAATTTTTTGTGAACGTAAGTAGTTTTTTTCTGAAAATGGGTGACCACAGTGTAATAAATAGTTTTCTTTATTTAAGCGAATAAATGTCTAGTGTCAGTTTTGAAATCTGGAACTGAGGGCAGTTTTACATTTTTATTCTTATGTTTTCATGGAAATAAGCTGACTAAAGGTGAAGGCAATACATTGAGAGGTCTGGCCATTATTCACTGAGAGAAACATAAAATTAAAAGGTGCAAAGGCAAGCAGTCAAGTAAACAATAAATTCTGAAATTATTGCAAGTGAATAATATACCAGCTTTTCTGGTAACTAAATACTTAATGCATTTACTAGAACAGTGCATAAATTAGTTTTATTTAAAGATATCCAGTGTACTTTTTAAGCTTAAAAGTTAATGTTTTTGGAAAATATGCAAGTTGTTTTTCACATCTGGGAGGGGAATAATGATAAGACAAGAACAGACAGCAAATATTGTTAAGTAGGAGCACATGTTGTAACATGCATCATAGCATGGATAACTAATTTTAAGTTAATTAATGGCTGTGGGTGCAGGTGTTGATTTGGGACAACTGTTTCTTTCAGGAGGGTTATACTTCATTATTTGAAGGTCTGCATAGTTTTGTGTGTTTGTCTTAATAGGTTAAATTTTTTTTCAGGGGTGTATTTTTTTGAGGGTTTTTATTAAAAACAAGTAGTCTTGTAAACTGTGACAAGTCTTGTAAACTGTGACATACATTCAAATGGAGGTGACAAGAAACAACTGTGTAAAGGACCAACCTGTCAAATATTAGTAGGTACATGTAACACAAAAGCTGGCAGCAAACATTTAAAAAACTGTCATTTATACTAGGTGGGCATAATAGCTTTTTATAATGGCTACACTAAACATAGTATTTTGGAATGTGAATGGCCTAACAGATATAAACAAAAATGTAACAATATTGAATTATATTAAGAAATGCAGAGTGCAATTAGCAATGCTACAGCAGACACATCTGGAAAGAAGCGAGTATGTGAATTTGATAAATAAAGGATTTCAGTATGGATATTCAGAGGGATATCAGGGACAAAGGAAAAGGGGTACTTTTACTAACTGCTAGAGGAGCTTCAATAGTGATAGAAGAGGAAAAAGAGATAGTGATGGTAGATTTGTGGTAGTAAGGTGCTGCTGAGGAGGATTACATTTGCATGTGTTTATATTCCACCTAAAACTGCTATTATGGATCTTAAGAAATTTTGTGGAGAAATAATCAGCTTTCAGCAGGGAGTATTACTTATAGGCAGGGACTGGAACTTGATTTGCAACAGTGAGGATGTATCTAGGGAGCTCCTAGAAGGGAAAATATAACAGATTGTAGATTTGTAAAGATTATTTAAATATCTGCTATGGAAGATGTGAATTCAATAGGAACTCAGAGACAAATTACATATTATTCTCCAAGGTACAATAACTGGGCTAAACTACACAGAAATTATATTTCACAGCAACATGTGCATTTCATTCAAGGCTGTGACATACATCTAATAACTATTTCAGATCATGTGTCAATAACAACCAAAGTACAAATTCAGGTAATGAAGTACTAACAAGGCTCTGGCACTTACCCACCTATCTGTTAAGACAGGAACTTATGGAATGTGTAGTGGAAACTATTCAAGAGTCATTAGGGAAGATAGAAATTTCTTCAGAAGATATAGCTAGGGAGAAGGATAAAATGAGGGTGGAGTTTAAAAATAGGGTAAAAAAAGAAATATGGTTAAGAAGCAACAAAAATTATTTAGAGGGGTTGATAAAGATTAAAGTATTACAAAATGAGAGAGCTCTCAAAGAACAAGAGACACAAATATAGAGTGCTAAAGGGAAAATAAGGGAGTATCTGGATAATATGAATGAGTTTAGAAAGATTGCTGTTAAGCAACTATTTTTGATAGCACCAAAGCACCAAAACATTTAGCACAATGACTTAGGCAACAGAAAGCAGAAGGGGTTGTTGCTAAATTAAAGGAACCTATAAGAAGAAAAATAACCAGTGATCCTATAGAGGTATTAGAAATATTTCAGAAATTTTACGAAAATTTGTATAAAGCAGAAGAATGTAAAAATCAATAAAAAGCACAAATGGAAATATTTCTGGAAGACTTATTTATGTCAAGGTTAGAGGTAGATGAGGCTCAACAACTAACAATTAAGACAGGAGAAGATGAAATAAAATGATGAGGTATAATTACTCTGCAGAAGGTCTCCAGGAATTTATAGTATTCTTGTGGAAGTTTGGAAGCTATGAGGGAAGAAATGATAAAGATCTGGAAGGTTTTGTTTAACAGTATTTTAAAAGGAGGCAAAGCTCCAACATCCTAGTGGAGAGCCGTCATGGCCGTAATACTTGAAGACAGTAAAGACCTATCAAACCCAGATTCATATAGACTTGTTTCAATTTTAAATCATAATTATAAGGTATTTATGTCTATAATAGGTAAAAGAATGGCAAAGGTGTTGCCAAAATTGATAGATATGGATCAATGTGGTTTTGTAGAGGGGAGGCAAATACTTGACAACATTAAAAGAACAATGACGATCCACAGAGAAACAGAGTGTAAGAAAATACTTCTGTTCTTGGTGGGTCTTGATGCAGAGAAAGCATCTGACTGATTAAGCTTGGCTTCTATGAGTAGGACAATGGAAGCATTTGCATCCTCTGACAATAATAAGGTTGATTAGGAGGATATATGAAAGATTGGAGGAAAAAGTTAAAGTGGGAAGGTTCCACTCTGATAAGTTGTGTCTGAAAAGGTTGTTCTCTTTTCCCTTTGTTCTTGGCATTATAATTACAGACATTAGCAAAGAAAAAAGTAACTCAGAAATTCAAGAATATAATTGGTAGAGTAATCAAGAAAAGTTGGCTTTACTATAGACAATATTATTTTGTATTGATAAAAGCAGAACATGGCATTTCAGTGTTGTAGAACATTCTGAGACAGTTTCACATACTTTCTGGATATAAAATGAATGAAGACAAAATAAAGGTTATGGCTGTAAATGATGTAACCACACATGAATTGGTTCAGCAATACATATTTATGAGGATATGATAAAATGAAGTATTTAGGAGTACTGGCTAAAAAGGATTCTGTTATGGCAGCAAAGGATACATAGGAAGAAACTAAACAAAACATAGTACAAAAACTAAGAAACTAGAAGCTCTTATTTATGGATATTGATAGCAAGATGCAAGCAGTGAAAATATTTTTAGTTCCTTTTATTTTATATGCATGTCAGACATATTTTTATCAGTCTGAGGGGAAGTTGTGGACAGTAATTAATAGAGAGTTGAATGAGTTTTATCTGGGAGGGGAAGAGGGCAAGGGTCAAGTTGGTTAAGTTGACCCTTCCAACAGAACAACGTGGTTTAGGATTATCTGATTTGAAGGGATATTGCAGAACTACACAGTTAAGGCTCATATACATACCACAAGCAGAAAGCTATAATTCAAAGTGGAAATGGATGTTGATGAAGCAGTGCTACACAAACAAAAGAAACCCCCATAGCCCAACTTATATGACTGTCAAACACCAGCAGAGGAAAAAGTAAAGTCAATAATCACTGTAAACAGTTGCAATATTGAATTGTGCTAATGGCAGTATGAGAAAGTAACTTACCTTTGTACACATACATCTATACTCCCGGCATCAGAAGCATACCGCTCGACTGTACAGATTTTTGCAGAATGCCCAGATTTTTGCCTCATATTATTGGTATGTTCCTCATAAAATTGTGTTTTTTTGACAAAACACTTTGATGATTTAAGGATGAAAGTCAATAAATAATGACATAGTTGCAGACTTCATATCCTTCAGAAAATATATGGTAACACAAACCCTGTTATTCTAGCAATGTTCTAAGTTTATAATAGCAAAATTTAAAATGTGCCCCTATTTTTGGGCCTTTGTTCCCCCCAATTTGGCAGGCTTTGTCCAGATCTCTTGCAGTAAAAGGTTGTAAGTTATGATCAGAAGATACTAGGAGGGATGGGAGAGATGAGAGCTGATAAGAGAGGCCATAATCCTACTGGAGATTACACATTTTCATATACTCATAACAGTCTTCCACTTGTTGGCCTGCAGGTGTAATATGTTTAAACCAAGCTGCTTGCAGCTATGAGAGTCCACACACTTACAGTGCTTTGCAGGAGTCCATGCACTCTTGAACTTGGCTATGTGTCCACATCCCAGTGCAATGGAAAGCAGCACTGGGCCTTCACCCAATGACACTTGTGACAAGACTTCATCACTCCTAGCAGAGCAAGCCAACCTTGGCCACTTATGTCCATCCTCCTCTTTTGGCCA
The DNA here is from genome assembly GCF_019279795.1 of Protopterus annectens. Taxonomy (NCBI): domain Eukaryota; kingdom Metazoa; phylum Chordata; order Ceratodontiformes; family Protopteridae; genus Protopterus; species Protopterus annectens. The sequence goes on from NC_056746.1 coordinate 1,147,630,555, forward strand.
GTTCTTTAATACTTGATCTATGACTCAAAACAGGTATGTGGGATGCATTTAGTGATATATAGCTGTATGCTAAGGAACCAGCTAAACATGAAGGCATTCAGGCAGCCTGTTTCTTTCCATCTTATTCACACTGCCCTTTCACCTCTGTTATTAGCTAATTTGTAGCATAAAGATTGCCTTGACTGGCAATATTCTGTTCATCCTCTTTGGTGAAAACATAATTTAAATTTGACTCTTTCAGACTTCACTCTGGTGAGACCACTGTCTTTGCATATCCTGAACCTATTATAGGAATCATCCAGATGTGCATAATGTTGCATTTCAGATCATCTTAGTGGGAAGTGCTGTTTAACTTTCCACTTTTTTCCTTGTCACATCATTGTCTGGATTAAGGAGCTTCCCATCTGCAGTTTTTCAAATCATTTATGCCAAGCAGTCAGCTACTGTGGCTTGTTGATATGCAGAACACATTCAAGCCTACAATCCTCCTTGCGTCAGATGAAACAATGCTCTATTAGTTGCTTATATTACTGTGTAACCCAAAAGTAAATCTTTACACCTCTCATCTGCTTTTTAAAATTGTCTAAGCAGATTTTTCCCTAAAACATCAAACACAGAGCTACTTTCTTACTCAGTACTTTGCTGTGCCTGTTTTATCTACTTGTATTTTCCTGGAAAAAGAGAAAGTCAGACACTCTATTTAGGTATCAACAAATATGAACTCTTTGTGTCAGGAATATCCCTATCTGCCTTAATGCTATTTGCATCCATGATCTTGTCACCCTGCCTTATCTATACAACTAACACTTCTTAAAATGCATTTCTACTGCAGGGTTATCATAGGGAGAAAGGTTCCAAGTTAAGAAGAGTAAACACTCAAGATTCCACTTACTGAAAAGAGAATTTGCTACTGACACATGGCATGATACAGAGGGAATTTTTACACGCACATTCCTTTTAAGACAGTGTATAAACAGTGCAGGCTGTATGTCCGTTTGAATTCTTATTCCATGCGTAGTGCACTGACGTCAAGGTACTACTACCACTCCTCTGACTGTTGCAAACTTCCTCTACATAAACAATAAGTTATTGCTTGCAATATACATTTATGTTTATGAACTTGCCAGATATTTTCAGGGTTCATTTTATCCAGTTAAATATAGCCCTCTTGGATAAGGAAAAACTATAAGCCAAGCCCAGCAAACCAAAGGTCACATTTTACTTCCCCTCTAGTATCATCTGCTATCTACTGCATCCATATGACTACTTGGTGCTATGAATAATACTTTCCATTCTTCTATTATGTAGTTATTGGTATATAATAATACCAATTTCCATGGCAGGGTTAAGCCAGCCGGTGATATAAATTTTGGCTCTAGATGATTGTCACTGTTGATTCTATAACGAGCAAAAATTCTAAGAAGTTATGCACAACATGAGTTGCTCATTATGTATTTCAGAGACCATATTTTCTGATGCAGTATGATATAATCTTCCGAACCACCTACCTCACCACATACCTACAGTTTTGTTCAGAAATTACTCATTCTGGGCATTTCTGATCAATGCTGACAAGTAGAAAGAACTATTAAACGAACATTTTGCAAGATGCTGCAAAATTCTGTAAAATATTGTCTTCACTGGTCGAAAAGGTTAAAGTGAGCTAGAAATCATTTTGTACTACAACCAAGTTTAAAGCACTTAAAAATAAAAGCTTGTGAAAATCCCAAAACAGTTTTTTGCTGATTTGTCTATCCACAAATAAAGAATAGCGTTCTTGCAGTCTTATCCATGTAGTTATTACGTAACAAAAGGTACACGTCCTTTGACATTTTTAATGTAGTGCTGTGTACAGATGGATGTGTGATGCTTAGGGAGCTTGTAAAAACAAACTTTTTCTTTGCAGCTTATCTTTAACTTTGATAAAATATAATGTCTTGTCGAATCTCTTTTTTGGTTGTGAAACTAGGTATGAATGTGCATACATGTGTGTGTGTGTGTGTGTGTGTGTGTGTGTGTATATATATATATATATATATGATATATATATATATATATATATGATATATATATATAGATATATGTATGTATACATATATATATATATATATATATATAGAGAGAGAGATTTTTTTTTCCTTTTGGTGATTTCCACATTGCCTGCCTCCTGTCAGTCCCCTCTCTGAGCTGGATTTTCATTTCATATCAGTTTTTCAGAGGGATCATTTCTCTGCTGGTATGGTGTATAGCTTAGAGGCCACAGGCTTCTGACCAGACTGCTGTATGCTATGAGCCAGTCACACAGCAGGTCAGGCTGATTCCCTCCACCTCTGATTAGCAAGCAGGCATCAACTACTTATCCTGTGTGTTCACCACCTGGAGCACTATTTAACCTTGGTTATCTTGGTCACACTCAGGGCTTTATCTCTCCATGGTTAAATTAAGTATATATAAGTAGTGCAGTGTTTGTTTTCTTAGATTATCTAAGGGCACTGAGAAGATTAAATGATGTACACAGAATCAAACAGTATGAACACCAGAGATGTAGAGAATTAAACATGTTGTGAAAGTTGACACATATACATTTCTCGTTTCTTCAAAGATTTCAAGAAAATGTTGATTCTTGCAGGCACACTGTGTCCTGTAAACACCACTAAATACATAATTCTGAATTCTTTTCAATTGGGGTGACTTTTCCTTATTTAGGGCACCCTCCCTCCTTTCAATCCTGATATTTATAGAAAGTTTCCTGACCATCTGCAGCTGTAGCCTGTTCTCCTTAGCTTGTGAACTTCAAGATCAGATAGTAATTCAGTAGGCCTACAGGATGTCTCCATAGTGACAGAGAGCATCCTGTTTTCAGTCCTTTTAGCACAGCATGTTTACATTCATCTTCTTCTTTATCAGATCAGTGCTCTTAAGAGACTCATTCATGACTGAGTGTTACTTGAGTTTGTTTAAATAAAACTAAATGTTTTATCTTCTTTCTGAAAAATATGATTTTTTTTTATTGCTTTACATCTTTGTACTACATCCACCTGTTACTAGGATTAACACATATTTTTCTGTGTTAAAGATAAGCTGCTGTTTTTAAACAGTACATTATCTGGTTATGTTTCCAACATTTTTCTACATTGTCATACATCTAAGGATACATTTCTGGAAGTGGAAAAGTAAGAAGCTGACCTCCTTTTGCAAAAACATTGATTTGCATCAGTCATGTTTTTTTTTTCTTTCCTTCTTTTTTGTGTTGAAGTGGTTTAACCAAGTTTATAGTAAAGAGTCCTACACAATTTGAACACTAACTGCCATGGAAATATCTGATGGCTTAATCTTACAACTGCTGGATAAGATGATTAAATCTGCACCTGAAACACTCAAAAACAACCATTTATATGACCGGAAATTTAAGAGTTGGTCAACCAGAAAGATTAGATTCAGAATCAGAAATGTCAATATATTGGCCATTTATATTTTTTTCTGCTACATGTGCCACAATTGTCACCCTTTAAAATTGCTTTCAGATTTCTTTCTGAAGTAAGAAAAGTAAAATGTGATTCCCAGAGGCCTACATCATTCTTCCTTGTTATATATAGAATGAGTATGAGCCTTCATCATTAGTAGATATGCTAAAGCAGCTGAAAATGATAAATTACCTTAATGCCATTAAAATATAGATCATCTGTTAAGGTGAAAAATAGAGTGACTAAATAAAAACTGTGAGCAACATTTTCTCTTCAAAGGAAGAAATACATCAGTATACATACTTCTGTACACCATGGGCTCAATTCCAAAATACTTGCTCTCAGTGTAAGTGACCACTTACACTGAGAGCAAGCTGACAACAGGCCTTTTGGAATCTGATCCATGTAACAAGCCAATTTAAAGACAGACCTTACACCGAGGTAAGCCACTTACACAGAGAGCTGGTATTTTGGAATCAGGTGTGCAGTGAGAGCAACTCTTTTGGAATCTGGTCCCATATATGATCAGGTACTTCCCAATAAATACAGCAGATGGGTGCTCAAAAATCTGTTGCCTGAATTCCTGCCATTTCCATATCCTAATGGTTTGTCTTAGATGCAACAGTTCTGAAGCCAAAAGATACAGTATTTCATACAGGATTAGGATTTCATACAAGGTTTTACTGATCTAGTTTAGCACTTGTCAAAGTACTACTGACCAATAATGGCCATGGAAAATGTCCACAATGTGTGTCTTATTTCACATCTGCTGGACTTGATGGGTATTTTGTCCCAGTAGCCTTGACCTTTCCCAACTTTACTTGAGAAATGGAGATACAAAATAAAGTACAAGTACAAAAGGTGAACTCTGTAGAGTATAATTCATAAAGAAGTTTTTAAAACAAATGTATAAATGTATATTGTAGTGAATGACATTTATGGTAGGTGTGTGTGGCCTGTGTGATTTTTTTTTAACCCTGTCTGGCTCATCTGCCATTCCCTGTGTCTCATTGGTTCCTCTTGAGAGACTGGGACTTAGTCCTTAAGGGAAATTCATCAAATTCATCAGTTCCTCCATCCTGAGACACACCAGACCCCTGGCAAAGGTGCTAGTCCTATGGCCCATTCATTACATGCAATCAAGCTCCAAAGTGTCCCCATTTATGGATGGATTGGACCCATCCTATCCTCCCAGGCAACGGCATTACAGTCTATTCATTCCTTACTTCTGAGCTCACCACCATTGCTGCTCTTGAGAGGTGATGGTCAGGTGGTAGGCAACAGGACAGTCAGCAGTTAAGGCAGAACTCCACCCTGGTACTTTAACCCACCCTCCCACACTCCAACAGACACACACAGCAGCTCCCTTGAGTTGCACCGTATCTGCCTACTGCGGGATGCATGCAAGCTTTACACACATATAACTTCCGTGACTTCAGATGCTCCAGAATCATTTGACAGCATGTGCGGAGCGTGGTCATGGTCTCGGGGAGAAACAATTAGTGTTCCTTTTCAGTGTCAGCCAAGCAATGAACCACAGCTGCCTACATCCCTTAATCTCTCTCTTTCTCAGGATAGACAAACCAACATTCATTGCTCACTCCCACGCTACTGGCTGTAGTGCTGTAATGAAATACATATCATCCAGACTGCAGTAAGGGCTTTACTGCCTGTGCCAGAGAGGTAGCTTCCTGTGTGTATATTAATGTACTGCAACAGCCCAGGCCCCTATCCATGCAGTAATGTTTAGCTTAATATATCCCCAGCTGATGATAAAGACCTTTAAATGACTGTTTACTTTAATTATAGCATTTTTTGCATTCGCTTACCCATGAACAGTGATGGTTTGTAAGACAGATAATATATAAACACACACATGTGAATGTAGACATACAGCTGTATTATCACATACCCATGTGCATAACAGTGGATGAATATAATCAGTTACTGAATTGATGAACCTGAGTGGGATTCATTCTATTTGGAATAGAAAATGTCAAGGAAAAGCTTTAAGGCAGCACAGAACAGTTTTTGTAAATAAGTAGGTTTCTGTCATAACCTCTGATTTAAGCGAGTGCTATAAAATGTTTTGTAGTGCTATATCATGCCTCCTGTTAATATCATAATAAGCTAAATGTTAAAGATCCGTCTTTCACTATATCTGATATTTATAAGACAGAGATGAACACAAAGCAATATAATATATATATATATATATATGTATATATATGTATGTGTGTATATATATATATATATATATATATATATATATATATATATATATATATGGTTCCCTATCAGAAGCCTGAAACACTATAAGCTTGAAAATCAAAATCCTGAAACCAAAAGCCTGAAAATTCAAAATCCCAAAAACCCAAAATCCTGAAAACACAAAATGGACATACTGACGTCATTGTGGCTTTGCTATTGTTAGCCCTGTGGTGTTAGGTCATGCGTTGGGTTCAGGTGAGTGTGCGGTTGGTTTTATGTTAGGGTTAGGCGCGGTTTAAGTGAGTTAGGGTTAGGGTGCAGGTTAGGCATGTATGCAATAGTGACAAATATTGGGGTTAGGGGCGGTTTAAGTGAGTTAGGGTTAGGGCACGGGTCAGGTGAGTGTGCGATATTGACGGACCTTAGGGTTAGGGTTAGGGTCAGGGTCAGTTGGTAGATATTAGTGTCTTTATAGTGACATATTAGCATTATTTGTGTTTTCAGGATTTTGAGTTTCAGGATTTTGGGTTTTCGGGATTTTGAATTTTCAGGCTTTTGGTTTCAGGATTTTGATTTTCAAGCTTATAGTGTTTCAGGCTTCTGATAGGGAACCATATATATATATATATATATATATATATATATATATATATAAATATAAACACACACACACACACACACACACACACACACACATACATATACATATTTTATATATATATATATATATATATATATATATATATATATATATACACACACACACACACACACACACACACATGTATATATATATATATATATATATATATATATATATATATATATATATATATATATATATGGGTCACTGTTATAATGTCGAAGCATGGTTTATCGAAACCGGCAGGCACACTTCAGTGAAAGTGCATTTTATCGAAAATGCACTTTCGCTAAATGGGGAGTGGGAAATTAAAGAAAGCATGCTGTTTGCATACACAGTTAGTTGTAAATCAACATATAGTGTTGGTTTACAACTAATGAAGCTATTGCTGACATTATGGTACAGTGGGGATAAAGGAATATTCCTTTTTCCCCACTGTAGTGCAATCTCGAAGTGAGAATAATAAAGTAGGGGGTGTGGGGGGCACAGCACCCCACATGGGGGATGCAGGGGGGCTGCCCCCTGCATAATGGTGCTTGATGTTATTTCTTTCTTTTTATGTTTTTTTTGTTGTTGATTTTTTAGTGAAAGTGCATATTGTCGGCAGTATGCACTTTCGACAATATGCAATTTCACTAAGTGCATTATCAGAAACACAATTCAAGGGATTGTGTTTTCGACAATACAACAGTAACCCATATATATATATATATATATATATATATATATATATATATATATATATATACACACACACACACACACACACACACACACACACACACACCGCTTTGGAATAATATATATATATATATATATATATATATATATATATATATATATATATATATATATACACACACACACATACACACCCACACACACATACACACCGCTTTGGAATAAACATACATTATAACAATCACTTTAACTGAAAATTAAACAAGATACAAAATACTCTAGCAATATTCAGTGATCTAAGAGCATATTTCAGAAACATTTATATTCTTAATGTCTGTACCATTCTCATCTTTTTATCAGCAGTACATGTCATGTAGTTTTCTGTTAAAGCTGAAGTGCAAATGTATGGTTGTCAGTTAAGAAACTTTTTACAGAAATCAAATATTCTCATTATTCAAGTCATCTTTAACTTCAGTAAATGAAGTGCTGGTATAAAATATATGTACTATGTGTTTAACTTTTAACATCTGTTTACTGTTTTCATTGAACCTGTAATATGAAGTGCTCAGTCAGTGATGGAAGCATGTGAACTGCTGATATGTAGATGAATTTTGTATGTAAACTAACAGATGTTACTATTGACCTCATATTTGGATGTGCCTGATTACTACTAGACATATTAGTCATTACATGCACACCATAAATAACTATTTATTTAATAAACCAATTTAAAATTGTTCACAAATACTCAATTCAGTCTCAGCTAAACTTGATTATTTCTGTTAGAATATAATATTCTTGCAATCCACAGAAAGAGTTAAAGGGGTATGATTCTGAATTCAAATTTAAATTATTTACATTTTTCTGTTGGGGATATCATAGCAAAACTCCTCCCTGATTGTTAAAATGTATTAAGATATCTATTTCATGGTATGATAGATAATACAAGTTTTATTCCCGAGGCATCTAAATAAGACCTATTCAAAAGTTATTTCAGTCTGATATGATCTCAATTTTCAAATATAAGGCTACACAAAGTTTCACATAGTTGTAATTTCAAATGTGTACATCAGTTGCTTGGAGTAGTCTTTCATTTAGAAATGGTATTTTACCCAGTGTAACTTCCTCAAAAACAGAATGAAATGAAAGTAAACATTAATGAAGAACAGAAACAGCTTCCAATTAGATTTACTTTATGGTACTGGTAATGTACATGTTGTAAATCTTACATTTGGTTTCTTGAAAAAAAGTGACATTGCCTAAATCATGGCCATTTATTTATTTATTTGTTTGTTTGTTTGTTGTACTTATTTTATACCAGACATTTCTCCCACCATTTTACTATGGTTGGGAATATGTATATACACGTGTGCATTTACCATTTAGCATTTGTGTTCTCTTTGTCTGCAAAAGTTGTTTGAGTTTTGCCTGTCGTAATCGTATCATAAGGAACTTTTAAAGAATTAAATCAGTCAGGATTTGCTGTTATGAAATAGGAGCAAAATTAACAGTTGCATACATTTATCTAGCCTCTGAAACCTAATCCCCATGAGTTCCTTCTTTCACGTACTTCATATAACCTTAGTAATAAGAGGTTCAGAACAAAATAACCATAAATTCTGCAATTTATTTAAAAGATGTGCTTTCTAAAATAAGCTCCTATGTATTTAGTTAGTTAATAGATTCAATGGGTGATTTCTGTTCAGCTAAGATTAATTGTATTCCTAATAAGGGGCAGAGTATATGCCAAAAATGAAAATATGTTTATTTGCTTGTAAATAACTTGTGTGAAGTTAAAACAGGTATTAACAACCATGCTGCAAACAACATGTTAGAAAGTGCAGGTTGTGCTGAAATTTTCATTTTATAAAGAAATCTACCACTTTTCTTTGCTAAAACCCTCTTGACTGTCTTTTTCTGCACCATAAAGCCTACTTTAGCAATGGAACCTGAAAGAAAGCTTTGTCATAACTCTTAAGGATATGTTGTAATTTAGGGAACAAATAAGCTACATTCTGCAAAAGAGTTTCAACAGAAGTGCTGTAGTAATGGTACTCAGATACAAAGTTTACTGGAAGCTCTGGAACAGCCTATTTCTTGCATAAACTCTTACCTTTAAGCATAACCTTCCTTGACTTTGCTTTGTTGGTAAGGCTTCTTAAGGAGTTTAAGTAGAAACATTTCAGTCTAATGTTAGACAAGTCAGGAACTTCAGTCTGTATGTGCTGGGAATGGTCTTAAAGTACTCAGTGGAAGACAATGCCTTCACTATCATGCATAGGATTCAATGACATCTTCTTATATTCCCAAGGCAGATAAATCATTGAGGTCAGAACTTTAGTGCCTCTTGACAAGCATTACACTTTTGGAAATTGTTTATGGCACTGCTCATATGCAAAGTAGGTTGGATTCAAATACTGAAATACTTTTACAGTGTCCAGAGTGAAAATTAGAATTACTACTAGGTGATTAAGGCACTTTCTTGGAATATTTAACATGTTCTACCCCATTTTTCTAATAGGTCACTCCTCCCCTTGTTTTTCTGCATTGGCCATTGTACGTAAAGCAGGAAATGCTGAGTTTTGTAACATGAAAACAGAGTGGAAAAGAGATTAGTGGGTCAGGTATATGTAATATTCTTGATGATCAGATCTCTTAATTAGTTATTTTTCAGGTAAACAATGGTGATAAACCTAGACTGGGTTTCCTAGTCAATTCTGTGTTCTGAGCTGTTTTTCCCCTATCCATGAGGTCGCCTGTCAGAAAGTTTCATATATTTTGATAACAATGCCCTAAGTACATGAAATTATTACACATTTAGCATTAAAGAATAACTGTAGTGAAAGTTAATTATTTTTCCTACTTCAGAAACTGCTTATCCGATCATGGCACCATTTCTGTCACTATTTCAGATACGATGTAATCAGAGTACATATTTCTGATTTATACAATAGGAACTGTTTTACTTTATAAACCTATAAAGCACCTAGGGCACTTTCCAAAAGAAGTGAGTGGTAGAAAACCAGAACTAGTGTGAAATCAGAAAAAGAACAGGGCAGCAGCAGTTAATACTATACAATCTAACAAGAATTCCATCTACAGCACACAAATCAGAGATACTCACTAGGTAACTGAAATGGCTTTGCAGACCAGATAACAGCAGAACAGGAAGTAATAAAATAAACTTTCTGTTGAGAAATAAAATAGATATAGAACAATTATTTGTAAGTAAAATTCAATGCTTCTGTTGTGCGTACTTGTACTTTTTCTTTTTTTCCCACAATATGTATGTGACTGACTTTTAACACAGCTATTCAGAGCACTTAAAACTCATAGAACTCAAAAACCAAAGATTACACCTCCGGTAATTGTGTGAGGATTTCAGATGTTTGCATACTTAAAATAAATCACATTTCCTGAAAAATAAAATGCGATGCTTGAGACGGCAGATCACTTCCCTTTAATGACTTGATGCATGTACAACTGCTAGCCAAAACTTTTCAGTCTGAATGTATTTTAATGCCTTTGTCCAGAAGCTTCTATACATTTTTCCTAATTTGCTCCTATTAATCTATTAATCTTACTTAAGATCAAACAACCACTTCTTGTAGCACTGCTATTTATTAGGCTTCTAATATTTGTATCTAAAATGAAATAAAGCTATGCTGTTAACTGCTGTCATTCATTAATACAAAATACTCTACATTTCTAACTTTTCATTTTTAACTCTACAAGGGCCAAACATTTAAAAGAATAGGAAAGTAACTTACAGAACTTACCATCTAACAAGAGGTCATGAAACAGTGACAGAGTATCCTTTCCTGTCCAGCTCAAGCTCCTGCAGCTATCTAAACTGAACAAGTCAAATTCCTGACTTTTAGTATCCCCACCCACTGGAATAATTGTTGTAGGCTGTAACCTGCCCCTGACTGATAGAACAGACAGCCAGTCAGAGTGGACAGGAGGCTGTGCAATACAAGTGTACAGTCAATCTGTATAAGAATATAGTAGGAGTCTGGAAGATGCTATCTTTTATTCATACAGATGTCAGATTGCAGTGTTTCATTTAAATCTCTGCACATCTTTGACAAGTATTATCAGGGTACTGTCAGGGTCATCCATATAATAATCACTAAGTATTTAGTAATTAAGAAAATACTTGTTTGTGCATATATTCATCTGTTTCATAAAATTTGAGAAAAAATCATGAATAAATATTTATAATCTATATTTGCTCAAAACCATAAAATTAATTAGAAAAGCCACAGATAAGCAACCTAAAGATTTTGTACGATGAATCATATTGAAAGGCATGACAAATTCATGGTTGTATAAAACTGTAAAATATAATAGGCTGGGGGCAGGGGCTACAGAATTGCACTACTGTTTGTCAGCTAAATGTCTGACACAAGAAACCAACAGAGAGAAAAAAAAAAAACTTTAGCTACTGTTTACACTAACCAGGAGAGACTGGCCAGAGAACACAGAAGGGGTCTTGCTGCAATAATATGTAAAGTGATAGGAGAAAGCAGGCCATACTGTAGCAGTATTCCTACTAAATGCCTGAGATATTAAACTGAGATTCATTGAACCCCACCCTGAGCTTTTCAAACTAAAAAGTAGAATACCATGCAACATCTCTGATGTTGGGGGTCAAGGCAGCTATTTTTCTTGGTGATAGTGTCAAGTAGTCTTATTTACATGTTTTGTTATATGTGACATTTACAATGCATTCTCAAGATGCACGCACTCGAGGCCCTTCTCAATATGGAGAACATCGATGTCTGTGCTGTGACAGAAACCTGGTTCAAGGCTCCCGAGAGCACCCCAGCACTAACAGGTTTCACCTCATATCATGCGTTCCGGCCCCAAAATCCGGACAACACCAAGAAAGGAGGGGGGTGTCCATATTCATAAAGGACACCCACACCTCAAGGTTGGTGGCAACGCACGATGCATTGGAGACCATCCAGGTGCAATTAACCATAGGCAAGACTGCTCTGCAATTTGTAGCATGTTACAGGCCACCCTCTCAAACTCAGGAACCTCACATGGCCTTCCTGAAAACATTGGAGGGGATAAATGTATCTCCAAACACCATCATACTAGGTGACTTCAACTACCCTAATATAGACTGGGAACACTACTCAAGCCCGAACACTCTAACCCAAAGATTCCTGGAGTTCATAAACTTAAATGCCATGGAACAACTAGTCACCATCCCCACAAGAGGAGAAAACATACTTGATCTCATCATCACGAACATGGGATCAAAATGTTCAACACCGGAAGTATACCCCTCACTGGTGAGATCAGATCATAAACTAATCTCGCTGGAGGTCCTCATCCTGCCCCCACCTGAAACAAAAAAGACCACAGTGAAAAACTTCTCAAAAGCCGATTTCACACTTCTAAAAACTAGTGTGGTCTCCTTTAAGGCCCCTGAGCCAGTGGTAAACATTACTCAAACCGCTGAATCACTTACAAATGCCTTCTACCAGCACCTACAGGACTGCATGGATCAGGCAATCCCAAACAAAACTAAGACTCTCTGTACCAAAGGCAAGTGACCAATCTGGTGGACCACAGCCATAAACAAGCTCTACAACAAAAGGAGGAAGCTACTACAAGATAGAGCAAAATCCCTGAAAGGTAAGACACCTTTGATCATTATAAGTAAAAAACTAAGAGCTCTCATAAAATCATCCAAGGCAAATTTTGAGAGAAAAATCGCCAAGGACTCTAAAGACAATCATAAGGCCTTCTTTAGCTATGTTAGAAACCTAGGAGGAAACTCCCAGATATGCTCAGAATTAGTTCAAAATGATGTGAAAATTACTGAACCTACACACATTGCCAACATACTGGCTGACAGGTTCAGTGCAAACTCCCCTCCCCCCCAAAAGGAGAGATATCTATTCCAGAGGATTGCAGCCCCCCAAAAATCTCCAACGCCCAGGTGAGAACTGCCCTCACTAAGGCAAAAAACACAGCATCCATGGGACGGGATGGTGTCCCCAGCTGTGTGCTTCACGAACTCAACGAGGAATTAAGCCCACAGTTAGGACAGCTGTTTAATCTTAGCCTCACCTCAGGATACGTACCCAAGGAGTGGCGCCGCGACTGTGGTCCCACTTCATAAGGGCGGTGCCTCCACAGACCCTGGAAATTACCGCCCCATTAGTTTAACAAGCCTTATCTGCAAAGCCATGGAGAGGATCATAATGGAACTCATAAATAAAGACATAGGGAACTTGCAGACTTTGGATCCAACCCAGTTTGGCTTTGTCAAAGGCAGATCCTGCCTCTTAAACTTGGTTGACTTTTTCGAGACAGTCACCAAGGCCATTGATGAGGGAAAGGCAGTCCATACAGCCTACCTCGACCTGGCAAAGGCCTTCCACACAATACCCCACTCAGGTATCATCGAAAAACTCATCAGCTTGAATGTAAACCCATACATCACAAGATGGGTTGCAAACTGGCTAAGTGACAGAACTCACAGGGTCAGAGTTGCTGGAGCCATGTCAGACTCAAAGCCTGTCCCAAGTGGTGTCCCACAGGGCTCAGTCCTGGGTCCACTCTTGTTCGGCATCTACTTTTCTGAAGTACAAGCAAACACAGGAGGGTTATGGCTGACAATGTTTGCAGATGACTGCAAACTGGGCGCCATAGTCGAAAACACATCTGACACAGATATCCTCCAGAAGGGCCTCACAGAAATGGATAACTGGTGCCAGAGCCATGGCCTGAAGTTAAATGCCAAAAAATGCATAGTCATACCCTTCGGGAAAAACAAGGTTACCCCTAGCTACCATATAGGTGGCAATCCACTGAGCACAGAAAAATCATCAGGGATCTGGGGACCCAGGTTGACAGTAGCCTTTCCTTTGACACTCATGTTGCTAAAGTAGTTAGGAAAACCTTCTATATCGCCCACCTGATCATGAAGGGATTCACATCTAGATCAAGGGAGGTCATCGTCCCCCTGTACTCATCACTCATTAGACCTATGATTGAGTACAATGCCCCGTTCGGAATGTATCTGACTAGGCACCTGCTGCAGCTTGAAAGGCCCCAAAAGTTCCTCACCAAAAGGATAAAGGGTCTCAAAAATATGTCTTATGCTGCCCGACTGAAAGAACTCCAGCTCTATTCAGTCTCATACCGCTTGCTCAGAGGTGACCTGTGCCTGACATATAAGGCCATGTCAAACCCAGATTTGATGAATATGCTTCACCTCAAAAAATCTATATCCCTCAGAACCACAAGGGCGGGAGACTTAAACCTTGACACAGTTATAAATAGAACGTGCTGGAGGGACAGATTCATCACCCAGAGACTCCCTATGCTGTGGAACAAAATCCCGGTACATGTGAGGCAGAGCACCTCTCTGGCCTTGTTCAAGAGGAATCTTGACCAATGGATGGGAGATCGCAGATATACCCCAGGGATTACTTCAGTGTCACTGCTTGACAGAGGCACAGCAAAATGATAGGCATAGTTTTTATTCAAACTAAAGGGGTGGCGAAAGCCGCATAACTATGGGCTAGGCTTATAAATGCCCTTGGGCAGATAGCCTAGTATGAACCTATGAACCTATGAACCTATTCTGTTTTAAATCAGTAGACAAGTATTTTAAAGCATGCATGCTGCTTTGTTGTTTAGGGAACATGAATTTAATTTTTTTCTTCAGTTATACTAGTTTATTGCAACTAAGTTGTAGATGATAATGGGGCACAGTGGTTAAGTCTGGCTAACTAGCAAAATAAAAATATATACACCTTTAATAAAAATAGAGGGTAAAACAGAGAAAGAGCAGTACAGCAAGGACATTTTGCAGGGACTGCTGCAGTGAAGATGGTGTGTCAAGTAGAAGAAAGATGGCAGTGTCCCAAGTCAATATTAACCATTGACCAGTAATTCTCAGATTGAGCAAGCAAATGTTGTTGTGTCTTTCGGCATATCCTGGTTAGGGGTTGCCACAGTGGAACGCCGGTCCGCTAATGTTTGGTAGTGGATGTTTACGTGCCGAGTTACCAGCCCTGATGCACAACCTTCAATGAAGGCACGCCCATTCACGCATGCCGGCACACAGAAGTCGCTCTAGCTGAGAATCGAATGGGACAACGTCTTTGCTGTGAGGCGACAACACTACCGCAGCACCACTACTATGGGTAGAATGAGCAAGCAAATACAAAGGCAAATTTTATATATATATATATATATATATATATATATATATATATATATATATATATATATGGGTCACTGTTGTATTATCGAAAACACAATCCATCGAATTGTGTTTCCGATAATACACTTTAGCGAAAGTGAATATTGTCGACTATGCACTTTCGCTAAAGAAATCAACATAAAAAACAAATGTAAAAAAAAAAAAAAAAGAAACAACATTAAACAGTGTTATGCAGGGGGGCAAGTCCCCCTGCACCCCCCACACTTTATTATTCTCACTCAGAGATCGCACTACAGTGGGGAAAAGGGAATATTCCCTTATCCCCACTGTACCATGATGTCAGCGATAGCTTAGTTACTTGTAAATCAATACTATACGTTGATTTAAAACTAACGGTGCATACAAACTGCATGCTTTCTTTAATTTCCCATTCCCCATTTAGCGAAAGTACATTTTCGATAAAATGCACTATCACTGATGTGTGCCTGCTGAAACACAGTTTCGATAAACCGTGTTTCGACATTGTGACATTGGCCTATATAGATATATATATATCTCATTCATCCAAAAAAAAATAAAGTGGGTCATTTGGTCTAAAACTGATTTCATTGGTACTGCATCTCATTGAAACAGTTTTCATTGAAAATTGTTTAATGGTATAAACATGATTGATTTTTTATATATATATATATATATATATATATATATATATATATATATATATATATATATATATATATATATATATATATATATATATATATATATATATATATATATATATATACATATATATATATATATATATATATATATATAATTTATTTATTTTATTTTTTATTTATTTTACATTTGTTGACCGGGCTAGTCTAACTGGATATATGTGGATAAAACAAAGAGATAAGCGAAAGCAGGCTGATAAAAATGGCACGGACTATTTATTACTGTAAGCGCTTTCAGCCAAGCAGATGTTCAGCCTTCATCAGACATAAATCAGATACCACAGCTCTCTATTTATATAAACTCAACAACGCAGCACCTTATTTAACATTTAAATAATTAACCAATCAAAAATAAATAAATTAGTAACAAATGTTAAACCAAAACCATTCTCAAAAATTAATTAAAATGCTAGTTATATAAGAAAACACTCCATTTCCCACTCGTTCTTTCTGGAACGGGGAAGGAATATATAACATATAAATTCCCTATTAAAAACTAATCCGAAAAATATATACAGCACATTAAATACACTGAACTAACATAGACAGCAAGCACATAAAACACGAATGCTTCAAGGTTTTTCACATTACTAACACTACTATTTAAAAAGGGGAACATCAAACTATGAATTAATACAAGTAATTGCATGCATTTAGAAGAGCAAGAATTATTTTGGCAGATTAGAACATGTGCACATCTCCCTCCAGGGTTGAATGATTATGCTTCCATTAAGTGCATCCTTAAACTAAAAGCTCTTCTTAGATAAACTTTTAGTGGATGTTCAAGTACTTGTATTAATTCATAGTTTGATGTTCCCCTTTTAAAATATGAGTGTTAGTAATGTTAAAAACCTTGAAGCATTCGTATTATATGTGCTTGCTGTCTACGTTAGTTCAGTGTATTTAATGTGCTGTATATATTTTTTGGATTAGTTTTTAATAGGGAATTTATATGTTATATATTCCTTCCCCGTTCCAGAAAGAACAAGTGGGAAATGGAGTGTTTTCTTATATAACTAATCTTAATATACCTTTTCTTAATAGAAGAAATACCAATTCTTAATAGAAGAAATATGGACAAATCAAAAATAATGGGGGGGGGGGGAGTCAAAGGCCCGAAAATAAGGACAGATTTAATATTGCCCTTGTAAGTTTAGAAAGTTGTTGAAGGACATGAAATCTTAAACTCAAATATCTGTCATTATTTAGTGACTTCAATCTTCAATTATTTGACAAAAAAACACTATTTTTATGACGAACATTCCAAATTTGTGTGTGTGCGTACAAATGTCTGAAAGTGTGTGTGAGGGGGCTGTTCTTGTAATAATGCAAGACATGGGCCACCTGTAATAATTGCCACCCAAACGAATTGTTTAGCATCGGCAGTAATTATGAGCACTCAGAGACATGCAAATTATCCAATAATGATATATTCCTTATTCTGGCTAAGCCAAGGGCATCACAAACATAGGATGGGGGGGGGGGTCCCCCTTGTTAAAACAGAATAATTCATAAATTGTGGCTTTACTGCAAAAAAAGAAAAAAGGTGAGCAATCATGCTATTAATTAGCATGGCTTTTTTCTTCTACTGCATGAATAGGGCATGCTCCAAAACCCTTCTATAAAAGTTATGCGGCCTGTTGGCTTCGGTAATAGTGTTATTTCTCCTAGTTTGGTCTGTCATGTAGGGACACTGCTGTTGAGTTATGGTTTAGGAGAAAAGCTAGTGAATTCAGTTGAGGGAGTATTTATTTTTGTTTTTAATTATTTTTTCTAAGGGTGAGACTGAGAGGTATGCCAGCCATTGCTTATTCTGTCAGCTGACTTGAAGTTGTTGGATGGTAAGCGATTCAGAACCATGGTTAGTTAGATACTATGGTGCTTGACTGATTTTTTTTGTAAGGTTCAACTGCTTAGGTAGCATAGATGTAGCCTTTGTTACCATTTTAGTATTATGTTTTGTTTGCATTCTAGTTAAATACGTAGCAAAGACAGTTTAAGCATCGCACAGGCTGTGTCAAGTTAGAAATAGATGTGCTTTGTCAGTATGCCCATCTTCCAGTTCCAATGTCTACTCTATTAAGCTCATACAGTACACTTTTACTTGAGTATTAAGCAGGACTACACATTAAAATCTACTTTTCTGGAAAACTGTTAAATTCCTCCAAGTTTTTAAGCAAAAATATTCTCTCACCATTGACAGCAACTGCCATTCCCCACCTGCTAAAAAAAAAAAAAAATATCTGCACACCTGTCTGACTAGCATCTCCAGCATCCTAACATATATGTGTGTTATTAGAATTTCTGGGTAAGTGAGGATAGCATTAGGAAGCAGAAGAAGCCCTGATGATAAAAAAAGCCACAAGTAGAAACTACTTCACATATCTTAATTATCCATTTTTGCCAGAAAATACCAAATGTTGTCGTAAATAAGTTGATGGCACAAAATTCCAAGTGGCTCTTTTAAATTACAGTTTATTTACGCTTGACAGCAATTCCGTTATCAGATTGCATTTACCCATGACCACAGCTGATTCTATACAGTTGCATGGTGGTGAAGGGAGTTAAGCGATACATCTTTTAAAACAAAAATATCTACTACAGTCATTCAGAGATTCAGACATATGTTTAGAGGACTACAGCCAGTTTATGATACTTGTAAGGAATCAAGGACTGGTTTCAAAACAAGCAATGAAGATATGAATTCCTGCTTTATGGTTCGATGTCCACTTTCAGACACACATTTAACATGGATTTTGCAATGTAGTGTATGTTGATGCTGTGAAGGCAGGACAGAACTTGCTTATTTTCCAGGGTTGAGCCACTGTCCTGCAGTATGAAGTTGTTTACTTGTTCAGTTTGTGGTGTGTTTTCTCATTTTTGATTACCAAATCTCAAAACTAAAATTGGATTTGTTTGTATATGCTAGCTCAGGATGTACAACACAGATGATGAATATTTAAAGGAAGAGACATGGCATGCATCTTACAAAGCCTTGGGATGCCATGAGTGCCTTCATGTGACTAAATAGATAATTACCACAAAGGAAAATAGGTTTCAGTTATTTTATTTAAAACTTTAATTGTGGGATCAAACCTAGTCACCTATCAACATTTATTTCACACATTTTATAAATGTTTTTCTTTCATATAAGTAACAATATGCAACAGGTGGCTGCTTGCTTCACTTGTATTTTTTTGTGGTTTGTTTCAGGCATGAAGTCCCTTAATTAATGAATACTAGGTTACATTTTAAGTTTTCTTTTCATGTTATAAAAAGTCACATAGAAGTATCAAATCTATTAGTTTCACACCACATCTCAAAAACTAGGAGAGACATTTAATCTGTTGGTAACAGCCATTAACTTAAAATAGTACACATCACTATGTGTTATAAACAAATTTGTATACAGTTAAGTTCATAGCCAAAATAGAACTAAAATACAAAAGAATGTGGCATTGTTATTACAACTAGTAAACTGAATGGATCAGGAGTCCTAAGCGATTAATATCTTCATTAAGGTTTTCTGGGGCTAAGCCTGAAAAATGAACCAGTGAGATGACTGCTCTACCCTGGTTGCCAAATTAAAAAGGAGTAATATAGATGTTTCAGCAAAGAAAGAAGGCAAAGTTTAGATGTGCATAATGAAAAAAAGTTTAAATTATGTAATTTGACAGATATAAATTGTGGTTAGGTTAACATGATAACTAGAACAGTAGGTTTTGGGGGCTGCATGTGCAAGTAACATACTACAAAGAAGGGTTTTACATGCAGACAACACATCTGGCAGATGGTATTACTTCTGCTAGAAACAAGGAGCACCAGAACTGCTTGGCTGCTGTAACAGCTGAAGAGTTTAAAGAAACTGCTGTTTATTTTATTGCATTAAATAAAATTACATTTGATTCTGAAGTAATAGTGTACAAGAATTTTTTTATACAGTACAAGCATAAAACCAGTACACCTTCAACTTTGTTTTGTTTCAGAATATTTATTTTTAGAGCATGTTATGATGCAGTGGATATAATTTCAGTACAGACTTTATGCTATAACTTGCTTATTTCGTGATGAGCGGGCTATTTGATCCATTAAGCTGTCTGCATTTCAGAGTTGTTAGGCTTCCTTTTTGTGTGCAATTTGCTCGCATTGTTAGACTAGGTTTTCATTTTACTGCACGTGTCTGTGTATGTGCATGTGTATTTAATGATTTCAACAACACACATAATAGTTAATATACAACATATCACTAAACTAAAAGCAGAAGACAGCTTTTGCATTGTTCATACTTTATTAATATCTCAATTATTATTAAACAGTCATGTTTGGTTAAAAACAATATACTCTATAACATACATGTGACTATACATCACTCACACTCAAGTATATTTGCAGTACAGAAATTAACTTTTAAATATGGTTTCAGACATGCGTACAAGTCTTTTTTTTCAATTTGTATAATGGCCTAGTGGCTAAGTTAATGGCCTTTCTCTGACTACATCCACAAGCTAACATCTGATTCTCACACTACTTGTACACCATTACTGTAAATGTATGAGCCAGTAACAGAGGGTGTGCTTAGTAGATCTTACTCAGTTAACTACAATTTAAACAGAAAACTGTTGTGTACAAAGGATAATTGAATTGCATTACTCATTTTCACAAGCACTTTTATGTATTACCATCCTCTTATATGTGCAACATTTTAAATTCTCTTTTGACAGTTCCTACTTATTTATAATGCTGCATTTTACAAATGATTGTCTTGTTTTACCATTACTGCTATTAAAGCAAGTTATTAGGCATTTTCAGATTTTCTAACAGTATAGCCATCTGCATACTTTACCTTTAGAGGTTAGAATGATGATACGTGATAGATTTCTGAACACATAGCACTCAATGAATGGCAGAAAATATCCTTGGAAACTAAGGCTACCACTAAAAACTATAAATTTTCCTCCTTTTGTACATAGTACATTTAGTGTTAAGCAGTTTTTGTTAACTGAACTTATTAGCTGAGATGTGGTGCCTGAAAATGATGACCTGTGCAAAATTACAAACTGGAAGGACAAAAAAAAAAAAAAAAAACACCAGTAGCCCAAAGCCTCAAAGTCTTGTCTTTTGGAACAGAGAACTCACATAGTGTGCTCTCCATGGGTAACCACCATACAGAATTCCAGAAACAATTGTACCACGGTATTTTACCAGGATGTTATTGTAAAAAACACACAATTCAAATCATATTGAGCTCTTTCATCCTAAACTTATACAGACTTCATCAGAACCACAATCCACATTAATCAAAATATTTAAATTTTAAATTTTGTAAATCATTTGACACAATAAACAATTCTCTTAAAGAACAAGTCTAAGATACAAACACAAACCACCATAGCAATATCTCTACATATACAATAAACTCTTTAAAAAAGCTTTTTCAACTTTATAAACTTAAAAAGTAATTGTATATATTAGTACAATATAGTAGTATTCAAATAATAAAAATGTATTAATAAATAACCACTATATTTAAACTTGCATTAAACAATCTGATTAATTTTATAATGTATTAATTCACCAGGAAGTACAAAAAAATCAATGAAGTCTATAAAAATCTATAATTTCCCTGCTCTCAGCTACAAGACCAGAACTAAAGAAACATTCTCATTAAATCCTGGGAGGTTAGAAGCATCTAGCAAGTAAATTTTCCCAGTCGCCTCCCTGCTCACTGGGGGCTACCACTTCTAAAACTCCAAGCAGGATTTTTTTATATGCAGTACACAACTATGTGTGTTTGAAGAGAGCACTAGTCAGATTTTCCTTTTTGATGTTATAGGTATGTTCATAGAGATATCTACGAAGAGCTCTCACTTTTTTACCTATATAAAAACCATTGCAACCAGAGCATATGGCAACATAAACTATACGTTTTGAAGAAAAGCCCACAAGATAATTGAATGCTGGGGAAATAAGTATCACCTGCTACTTGGTTCTGATCCTGGTGATGGAGGTGGCAAAATGATATGTACACAATACAAAGAGAACTTCCATACATCACTATTTATAAAATATGGGTTGCTAGCACAAGAGATTAAAAACATAGTCAGGAACAATTGGAACATATATAAAATTGATCTAAAATTATTGAAACTAATTGGGGAGAAACAACTTTTCTTTATAAATCAGTAAAAAACTTAAATTCATTAGAGACAGGCCCTCAACATTAAATAAATACAGTTCTACATCTGGGACTAGTAGGTGTGGGGCATGCAATCAGTGTTCATTTATTTTAGATGAAGATGCTATTGCTTTGGTTAAGCAAAGAATCAACTTGGTCAAGGGAAACTGTTCTATCAAAGAGGTAGTTTATGTTGTCATATGCGCCAGTTGCAATGTTTTTTATGTAGGTAACACATAGAGAGCTCTTCATAGAGGTATCTACAAACACACCTAAGACATCAAAAAGGAAAATCTGAATAGTTCTTTCTGCAAACACACATTATCATGTAGAGTATAACAAATTCTGGTTTGGAATTTTATAAGTGGTAGCTCCCAATGAATGGGGAGGAAAATGGCAAATTTACTTGAGATCAGTGAACTTTGGTGGCAGCTGAGGCTATATGCTTCTACCCCCCCACCCCAGGACTTAATGAACATGTTTCTTTAGTTCTGGTCTTGAAGCTGAGAGCAAGGCAATTAAAGATTTTCATAGATTTTATTGCTTTTTTGTACTTCCTGGTAAATTGAAATAAAGTTAATCAGACTGATTTTTAATGTGAGTTTAAATATTGTGGTTATTTATTAATACATTTTATCATTACTTGAATGTTAATTTATTGTACTAATATATACATTAGCTTTTTCTTAAGTTTATAAAGTTGAACATTTTAATAACGGGCTTATTGTATTATGTATAGAGATATGTCATTTGATGTGGTGGTTTGTGTTGTGTATCTTAGACTTGCCTTTTAAGATAACTGTTTTATTGTTTCACACAAATGACTTAATTTTGTATTTAAACATCTCGATTAACAAAGATCATGGTTCTGATGAAGTCCATATACGTTTAGGCTGAAAGAACCTAACCTCACTTGAACTGTGTGTTTTTTCACAGTAAAATTCTGGTAAAGTACTGTGGTACAATTGTCCGTTGAGTGCTGTATGGTGGTTATCTACTGACAGCACACTACGTGAACACCGTGTTCCAGGTTACCATTTTTTTTCTTTGAGCTGCACACTCTCATGTTCAGTTTTCTTGAAGGTTATTCATTTTGTATTATTGAATATGGCAGAGTGCTTCCCGAGTATCATAGATGGATTCTACAACCCACACAGTCTTGGACTCACCACCCTTTTTTTCATCTATGGACAATATAGCTAAAGATTCTGTAGACCAGGGAAATCGTACTCAGTGAATTGCTATGATCTCCCACCAATACACTTCACTTAATTGCACTTTAGAGACTCTAACTGCTAATTCTATGTACCACCATGGAAATAACTTGGTATAGTGCAAAATGTTGCAGAGGTCGACAGACATGTCTTCAAACAGCTTGTAAATGGTTTGTTCTACAGTTTTTCAATCCCCCATCAGTTTTCACCCATTTAAATTTGTCTTTGGTTGAAAGTAACTCAGGAAGAGGTAGAGTGAACTTGTATAATTGCTTTAAGGATTTCATGTTTTCAAATTACTGTTTGGATACTTTCTCGACTTGGGAAGGCAACTTAGCTACCCTTATTGGACTTTTAGAGAAAAAAATTAATGAAGGTACACAACTTACAACTCAATAACAGTTTTCTTACTGAATGTTTGAATAGTCTATGAGTACCTAAAGGTTTAAGATGTTACAAATTTCCTAATGGACTAGTAATTAACAACAGTGAATGCAAAGAGTCGACTAGTATGTTTGATAGGCATGGTGTTGAGCTTATGAATTTCTTTAACTGGAATTAAGTTCAGATTAACACTTTATTTGATGAAATTACAGTTTTAAATGACATGCTTTTTGATGATTCACTTTTTGAGTTTAACAAAACCAAATATGGCCAGGTTTTGAAAGTGGAAGAAAAATGTAAGAAGAAATTTCTTAGGGATTACAATGATTATAACAACAAAGAAGCATACCCCAATACCTAAAGAGGTTCATTTTTCTGATTTGCCTACCAGCAGTGTACTCAAGAATGGTACTTTATACTCTCCAAACCTGGTTCCTGATGCATGAGCAGGACACCCAGCGGATATTCTGGAGCTTAGTTACAACCAATGAAATGGGTTTATAACCAATAGGATCAATGAAATTCCATGCCACCTTTACCCTGTAGATCTGAACAATTATGGATACTAGACCCAAACAACAAGGATTCTTTTTATGACTCCCCACACCAGGTAAATTATGGAAGGGTGAGACAAATAAGAAAAGGGAGAGGAAATAGAAGAGGCCGTATAAGGAAAAAAAACAGCTTTAACAGCCCTTGATGATATGGTGGATGACTCTAGCACATGTAGATCATGAAGTTCACATGCAAAAAGGTTTTAAAATTTTAACAATAGTAACTTAACTATTAATGTTGATTATTTTACTTTTTGTTAAAAAAGGATTCAAGTTTGTGCCTCACAAGCCATTAGATATTCCTGACTTAAATTTAGAGTTAAAATTATTTACTCATAAATTGAATTTTCTACAGAGGCACTTGTTAAAGACACATACCCCATCATCTCCATTAATTCATTCAAAAGGAAAAGTACATTCAGTCCAGCTTTGCACACTACTATAGCTACATATGAAAGATGTGGTATAAGGGAATTTTACAACCTAGAGAGGTTTAACAGGTTTCCTAATAGGAACGTGAACAAAGCGGAACATTGTATATTAAAAATCACTAATCACAAGTGATTATATACAGTTATGAAACCAGACAAAGGAGGGGGAGTGGTTCTATTAGACAAAACTACTGAGTAAAATTTTCCACATATTGCAGGAAAATGCCAATATATATTACAGTATCTATCTGTAGCATATAGGAATATTGATTTATTTTTGGATGACTGTTTAATGCAGGGGATAATAACTAATGACATATGTATAAACATTTCTTCTGAAAAAAAATATTCCAGCTGTTTTCAGGATCCTTAAGGTCCACAAGAACTTAGATGACCCCCCCCCTACAGAATTATACTTTCGGCGCAGGGGTCTAAGACATATTCATTGGCAGTTTTTGTGGACAGATCCTTAAAAAATATTTTTAATTCTACCATGCACATCTTAAAGGATTCATGGGATACAAAGTGCAGCTATGGGCACAGCATGTGTCCCAATTTATGCAAATCTAGTGATGCATGTATGGGAGAAAAGGTTCATTTTCAACTACATTTATTCTCCTAATTGGACATTAAACTTGAGATACCTTGATGACTTATTCCTACTCTGGGAAGTGTCAGAAGACAAGATTAGTGATTTTATAATGTTTTTGAACAGCAGCACTGAATTTTTAAAATTCACCCATCAGGTAGAAAGGACAAAAAAAATATTAAGATTTAACAATGACCAAAAATTTAGAACTGATGAGGTATGAATCAAATACATTTAGAAAACAGATATTTTGAAACAAATATCTGCATTATAAAAGTTGCCATCCACTCTCTAGTAAAAAGAGAGTACTCAAAGGACAACTGGTCAGGGTGCCAAGAAATGGATCTAAATTTTGAGCCTTTCCGAAAGGAGGGTAAAAAGATGATAGAGATGTTTCTTGACCGAGGGTACCCTTTTGACCTTCTTTCTACTACAGCCCAAGAGATGACTGAAATTCCTGGGGAAATAAATATTACCCTCTACTTAGTTCTGATACTGGTGATGGAGGTAGCAAAAATTATATGTACACATTACAAAGAGAACTTCCACACTTCTCTAGTTACAAAATATGTGTCACTAGCACAAGAGATTAAAAACGATCAGGAACAATTTGAACATATTTAAAATTAATCTAAAATTATTAAAACTAATTGGGGAGAAACCACTTTATGTTTATAAAACAGGAAAACTCCTTAAATCTATTCTAGAGAGACCCTCAAATAAATATTGTTCTACATCTGGTACTTGTAGCTGTGAGGAATGCAACTAATATTAATTTGTTTTAGATGAAGATGCTACTGTTTTGGTTAACCAAAGAATAAACTTGGTCAAGGTAAGCTGTTCTACTGAAGGGATGGTTTATGTTGCCACATGCCCTGGGTGCAATGGTTGTTACGTAGGTAAAACAGAGAGCTCTTCCTAGAAATATTTACAAACATACCTACCACATCAAAAAGGAAAATCTGAATAGTTCTCTTTTCAAACACACATTGTCATGTAGTATATAATTTGGAATTTTAGAAGTGGTAGCCCCCAGTGAGGAGGGAGGCTAGTAGGAAAATTTACTTGATATCACAGAACTGTGGTGATAACTGAGGCTAGACGCTTCTAACCCCCCTCAGAACTTAAGGAAAGTTCTTTAGTTCTGGTCTTGTAGCTGAGAGCAGGAAAATTATAGATTTTTATAGATTTTATTGATTTTTGTACATTCCGGTGAATTGATATATAAAATTAACTAGACTTATTTTTTAATGTGAGTTTAAATATAGAGGTTATTTATTAATGCATTATCATTATGTGAATATTAGTTTATTGTACTAATATATACATTTACTTTTTTCTTAAGTTTATAAAGTTGAAATAGTTTTTTTATATAAAGGGTTTATTGTGTAGAGCTATGCCATTTGATGTGGTGGTTTGTGTTCTATATCTTAGACTTGCCCTTTAAGATCATTGCTTATTGTGTCACATGACTGACAATTTTGTATTTAAATGTCTTGATTAATATAGATTGTGGTTCCAATGAAGTTCGTATAAGTTTAGGACGAAAGTGCTTAATCTGATATGAATATTGTATGTTTTACAATAAAATCGTAGTAAAGTACTTTGGTACAATTGTTTGTTGAGTGCTGTACAGTGGCTATCTATAGATGGCACATTGCGTGATCTCTGTGTTCCAGGCTACCAGTTTTTCCTTTGAGCTGCATGTTCACATGCTCAGTTTTCTTGGAGGTTATTCATTTTTTTCTGCCTTTTGTCTGTGTTCATCCCATCCCCAGAGGTTGCATACAAAGAGCACTATAGCATTTTATCCATGCCTGTTTGTGAGCTCAGTGGGGACTGACCACAGATAGACAACATCCCTTGTATATCCCCAGCTTCTACCAGGCATCAGTCACAAAGGTGCATCTATGCATGCACTCTCTCCCTCAGAACAGAAGCACCAATTATCCTTACTTGCACTGTCAAGCACTTGAGTGGCTAATTAAACCTGGGTTACCCAGGGATGCACTGATGGCCTTATCACTCTACACTACTTTAACAGGCTAGTCCCAGTTCTTTAAAGCTTGCAATCTTTGAACATCTGCTGCTTGGCCAACTAGTTGATTTATTAATTGTTTTACTGCAGTGCTTGAGAGCTAATTGGGAAAGTGAAAAGCAGTGTCACACTGTGGAAAGCAGTAGGAAGGCAAGTCCAACATAAACATATACATACATACAAGCATACATTAACTAAATGCAGTAATTCTGAAGTGACTTCTAACATTTCATCAATGAAACAGCTACCCTTTTGTAGTATAAGTGAACTTCTGTGATTTGCCACATCTCTATCTAAATAAATATGCATCTATAAATATGGATCTATATCATAACACCAACTTTTCATAAGGTCAAACCATTTGGATACTCTGGTTTTGCCATTCATTTAATTAAAAATACAGAATATAAATTTTTGCAAGTTGGCGTACTCATTATATATTGGAATCATATTACTGATATGTTATCATAAAATAGAACTCCAAAATAATACTCTCTTCTTGGAAAATATTTTCTTATTTTTGTATATTATAACAGTAATACATCCTTCAAATGAGAAGTTATACCACTGTCTCATCTGCTCGAGTTGGTGGTAGCTCAGGTAGATGTAAAAGATCCCATTCCACCTATCAAAAAGTAGGAGTTCTTTATTTACATGAGATATTATTTGCATATTTATATTTTTACACAGTTCTATACATATTTACAAATTTGCTCATTTACTTAATGTCTTCCTTATATGTTATATTTCTCATCTTCATTTTTCTATGAACTAGACTCCCACTCTTTTCCATAACCACTATCTGGTTTTTCTTAAAATCATCCATTTTCCATTAAACAATTTCATTTAATCTGTCATTCCAAATTACCCATAATACATAACTTTTTGACCATTCTTTTTTATATTTTTTGTTTCTATTATAATATCTGTATTCAGTCATGTCCATATTTATGTTACTACTGTTTAATTCTCCAAGAAAGTTTTCTTCATACTTTTTTTCAATAATTTCTGTACTCTTTCACATTTCAGAAAATCATGTTTTGTAGTTTCTTCTTCAGTACATCACAAACAATTTCCATTCTCTTCTTCTAAGGCATATTTGCTTTTACTGGCAATTTCTTTATTCCCAGTCTCCAAAGAAAATCATGACATTCTATTTTATTACTATACCACTTGTTTCTTTCTTTTGTAGTCAATCTTTTCTTCAGGTAAATTTTTCTATAGGTTAACACAATAATATTGTACCATTATATTCTTATACCATGTTTTTCAATCTTCTTCTATCTGATCATCATCTTTCACATTTTTATTTTTTCTCGATAATTCTCTATTTCTTCATTAATATGTTAGGTTTCTCTCCTTTCTTTGTATTGTCTCCCCAAAATTTCTATATTTAAACTTAAACAGTTTTACTACTAATTTAATTTCTCATTTTCTTCATTTATCCAG
Source organism: Protopterus annectens (assembly GCF_019279795.1). Taxonomy (NCBI): domain Eukaryota; kingdom Metazoa; phylum Chordata; order Ceratodontiformes; family Protopteridae; genus Protopterus; species Protopterus annectens. The sequence goes on from NC_056746.1 coordinate 1,147,659,307, forward strand.
ACACTTTATACAAATTTAATGAAGCTGCAAATCCTACTAGATTTAATCCCAGTCCCCCATCTTTATTCACATGAAATACTCATATATTTAATGGATTTAACCTAGATCCCCCATATTAATGTAAAAATGACTTCTAATAATCACTTTTCATACATTCTTGGAATCATGTACATACTTGATAAATACGCTATCTTTCCCATTAATGCTGAAATCAAATTGGATTTTTTTCTTATAGGATAATCTATAGTATCTCCATAAGCAACCAGTTTCTTTCAATTCCTTTAACAGATTTTCCAATTGTGTTCCACTTACTTCTTTATTACCAAAATGTATTCCCAGCACAACATTTTTAATTTTTTTTATCTTATCCACAAACCTTACTTTTATCCTTATTTAATTATTTCTTTTAAACAATCACACATAATCTGGCTTTTCATCAATAAACTGTTGTTATCTCATAATCTGCATTTCACAGGTTCATAGGTGTGTACTAGGCTAATGGCCCTGGAGCCTTTACAAGCCTAGCTCACAGACTTGTCCTGGCCTTTGTCATCAAAACTGGAATATTTAACTTATTTGCATTACATTTTTTCCCCAGAATTCAGCAAACTGCCATGCAAGAATAGCTTATTCTTACATGGAAGGGACCATTCCCGTGCAGCATGTCAGCATGCCATGCATACTCATGAAGGCATGCTGCCATGCTGTAATACGGACACGGTTCTGTATATGAGTGCAGGGGGTAATACACAGGCCCCCTGCACACCAGAATTGCCATATGGCAATTTAAACAGAGCAAGATCACTCGCTACACATCTCAACCTGCCAGAGTAAGAAATCTGGACAAAGCCACAAGGGACAATTGCCACTACAAATGTAAAATGTCGACAGAATAACAGGTTTAGCATTAGCATGAATTTTCTGAAGGGCATGAAGTATATAATGTACACTTCACAACCCGGGTAATAAATCTGGACAAAGCCATAAGGGGCAACTCCGAAATGTTGCCATTTCAAACTTACAGAAAGTTGATAGAATAACAGGTTTAGCATTAGCATGGATATACTGAAGGGTACGAAGTAAAAAATGCATCAAATACATTTTTTTTCACATCTGCAATAAAATTTAAGCGTAGCTGCATGGGTGTGCCCATTGCTTAGCTATGCTTAGCCCAGCTGAAACAGCAAGATAAGTGAAATAGCAATAGACATCCAACATAAACAGTAGTACAATAGTATAACTTTGCATGTAATCATTCATGGTTCAAGCCTTACCAAAGCCATTTACATTTTGTATGTGAAATCATTACAATTTTAATTTATTTGTATATTTATGTAGGAAGTAACTTATATTTCTCAACCAGAATGCCCCATACAGTATACTCACACAAGAATAAATGTAATGAAAGCACATTGGGGGATGTCAGGGAAGGTAAACAAAATTATAATATGTAATGAATGATGAATCAATCCCATACAGGTGGTAGTCCAATAAAATAAAACATAAGCAATGCTAAGCATTGCACAGCTATGCTGACCAGGTGTAAGCATTGTGTAAATATGAATACTAAGCAATGAGTAGCCCAGCTAAGAGAATTTTCCCATTGGTAAGCAGTGCTGAACCTGCCCCTTTAAGCACTGCCAACCTTAGCTAAGCAGGTTTGCCCATAGCTTAGCTCAGCATATTCAAAACTGTCCAATCATGGCAAAGGGCAGGAAACCAGCCGTATTTAAACCTTGTAGATGAGAATTCAGCCCATAACTGGTTGCAGCTCCCCCACTGTAGGCAGTATGGCAGGTGTTGGAGAGGACATGTGCTTTTGGGCACAGCGCTGGAGCATACAGGAGTCCAAGGTCATGGTAGGACTCCTTGTAAAAAAACATGATGTGAGATTGCTGCAGGACCAGTACCAGGGCTCCCAATACAAAGTGGAAGCCTGGGAAAGTCTTGCCCATGATCTCATCAGTGCCACTGGTATCCCTTGGACTGGTGAGCAGGTCTGGCACCACTATGCCGACTTGAAGCAAAGGATGAGGGAGTTCTTGGAACAGTGGGTCCATGTAAGTATTCATAGCAATAACTGTTTACCAAAGTCCAGCCTGTGTATGTGATGGATAGGTATGCATAAATGTTTCTCTATTTTCATTACAGCTCCAGCTGAGTGAGTTGCAGAACCAGGAAGCCCATGCCAGTAGGTTGCAAAAGGCTGTGTTGTGAGGCTGGTGAGTAACAATCTAGCTTGTACTATACATACCAAATAAATATAAAGGAGTAGAATGTCACCTGGCATTATTAAACTGGGTATGATTTAAACTGAATAAAGCTGACAATATTACATTAATAGTCTGATAATGGTCATATATTAATAAAATGTAATTGCCTGTGAATAGAAATCTAAACCCTGGACTGGTTGTGTTTACTCTGGTATGGTATGAGTTGAAATGTGTACCGGTTATGCATAGCAACTATAGCTCTGAAAGCTTTAATCAAGTCTCATCTGACAAAGTTAGTGCCTCTATAACACATGAGAATAACTGATATAACAAATGTCATGCACCAAGATCTGATATCTGAATAGTAATGTTGTGTTAACCACTGTTTTCCACACTGTGCTATGTGAACAGGTATGTAATGTTGTAAATATAAAGTCAGATTGTACAACAGAGAGAGAATGAGAAAAAATTCAATCAAGGAAGAGACAGCAGTGTCTCAATAGCTCCCTGTGATGAAACACACACTTGTCATATTTTTAGCAGAAACAGCCACAGTTCGACTGCCGGGAGTGGTAGTAAGCTGTATGCATAATATCAACTAGGATTTTTTGAAAATGTGTAGAAACACTCAGGCAGTATTAACAAATATTTCCTCCACAGGTCTCCCAGGTAAGATAATGTATAAAGTATCTGTAAGAAGGCTGTAGTTATACTGTGTCCAACAGCCATGGCCCAACCCCAAGGCTGCAAATGATGGCAAGATAAGTACATACACCAAGTGTTTTCCCTCAAGAAATATTTAGAAGTGTCATGTAGTCACAGCTACAGGTCCCTGTTAACAACCAGGGTGACCGATAGAAATCAAGGCAAAGTTTGTCAGTAGCACACACACACACAGTATGAGTGCACATATGTAACCCTGACTATGGGAATATGGGTAGAAACCATCATGTAGTATTAACAAACATTCCCCCACAGGTCTACCAGGTAAGAGAAAGTAAAATGTAGCTATACGAAGGCTGTAATTATACTGTGTACAAACATACCACTGTCCAACCCAAGGCTATAGTTGTAATACTTGCAGAGTAATGAGAAGAGCAGTGATCATTAAAGCTGTGACCACTGAAAGAAACTACATTTGTTAACTGACATTTCTCTCTCTCTCCCCCACCTTATCTTCACCGATAATGTAAACACATAAATGAATAGGTATGCTTTCCACCAAACCTACTGTTGTTCTAAAAACAGTAAAATTTATTCCAATTAATGTTCCCTGTTCAAATGCCATCACTGGTGGCCTGTTGCTACCAATGTAACCTGGTTGCTGGTGTAATTCCCACTGTGGTTCCATATATGCATATGTTCTGTTTGATATGCAAATGTTCCAAATGTGTTGTATTGGGTTAATGGGAATACCCACGCATGCTGTTATAACTAA